>NC_135430.1:7793974-8011474 GCF_051991245.1 Festucalex cinctus | reverse complement strand
TAGTTGTTCTATTTATTTTTATTGTGCAAGTTATCAGTTCTCATGAATAGCTGAAGGCAGGGATGCATGATCACATAACCATATGGCACCTGCCCTGGACTTCTTTTGTATTTGTGCACTTTATCATGTTCATGTTTCACGCACTATAAGTGATTCAGAAAAAAAATCCAAAATATGCAACACACACGAGATTTACTTGGTTGTTTATTTCAAACAAGATGGGTGGGATGGGACTCTAAGGACACAAGAAAGGTTATGTCGGTCCACGCTATGTCCCCTTTCAAAGCGCGTTTTTCGCATTGACATTGTGCAACGCGGTGCCACTTGGACGGCGTTTGCATCCGCCGGCCTCCATGCGAGCACAGACGTTGGCGTTTCAAAACCCGTCTGCGGCCCTGGGGCGCCGCGCGTCCTTTTTCTGTCGCCGCGGCATCAGCCCGCTGAATGTCAGCGCATCATCTCGGGCCAGCCGGGCGGCCCCGCCAAGCCGAATTATCGTCTGGCGCGCCCGGCCAGCGACGTTTAGGCGTTGGCGCGGCAAGTCGCAAAACCAGCTCAAGTCCGCTGCCGTCAAACTTGTTGGAAGCGAGCTGCCTGTTTGTCACCCTCGCTTTTTAAGCATCTGATGTGTGCCAGAGCTGTGATACTACTTTCCTGACCTTTGTGGATTATTTTGAGTCATTCTGTTTCTATTCATTTAGTAGCGATAGTAATGAATATGTGGAGGGAAGAGCTATCTCGTTTTTTTTTTATTATTATTTACTTTGTGGATTATTTTGACTTCTTTTGTTTATTTCAATAGTACAAGGTGGCTGTTATCCTCAATGATAGGAAGGAGGGATGAGCTATCAAATAAACTGCGTGGTTCATGCCAGATTTGTCTTAACTACGTGCATTATTTCTAGTTGTTCTGCATTATTTCTATTGTGCAAGCAGGTGGTTAGCATGAATAACTGGAGCCATTCTATTCACTATATAATGCATTGTGTAGTGTTTTTACTTTGTGGATTATTTTGTTATTTCTATTGTGTAATGTTGCACAATAACTGTACAGAAGAGGTATTATATTAACTGCACGGTGCATGCCATTTAATTTTTTTTTCCAACTAACAATTTTCTAGTTGCTCTGCGTTATTTCCTGTACACGGTGGCTGTAATGATGAATCATTCTCACTCTCATAAAAGCGACTTCCTTTTGCCTTTCAGAAGACCCGAACCAAATCGGCAAAGGCGTGGCCATCATCAACGTGCTGGACGTCAACGACAACGCGCCCGTCTTCGCCATCGACTACGAAACCCTCGTCTGTGAAAACGCCATGGCAGGCTCGGTACGTCCCGCCGCAATAAGCCTCCTCAACCGACCGGAGGCTATTACGGGTCAGGCGGCATCCGTCATGGCCGTAATGGCGCCTATCGTTCACGCTTCGTCGGAGATGTCACTTTCGTTTGGGGCTGTCAACTGGCACTGGCGAGGCGGTTGAGGGGCAAATGCTGCACAGCACAATTTACAAATGTAAAAACATATTCATACATGTGGATGGATGGATGATTGATGGATAGCTGATATGGACGGGTGGATATTTGAATGGTTGGAGGTCAAGATATATGTTAGGATTGTTATTTTGATATTTACATGGATGGATGATTGGATGGCTGGATGACTGATGATTGATGAATAGATGATGGATGGATGGATGAATCGATGGATGAATCGATGGATGGACGGACGGATGATGACTGATGGATGGACGGGCGGATGATGACTGATGGATAGGCGAATGGATAGATGGATATGGATGGATGGATGGATGGATGATGGACGGACAGATAGGTAGATAATGGATGGATGGATGGATGGTTGGACAGATGGATGATAGATGATGGATGACGTACGGATAATGGATGGATGGATGGATGATGGTTGGATGGATGCATAATGGATGGATGGATGGATGGATGGATGCACAGATGGACGAATGGATGGATGGACAGATGATGACACTTGGATAGGTGGATGGATGGATGGATGGATGGATGGATGGATAGGTGGATAGGTGGATAGTGGATGGACAGATGGCTGATGGATGGACAGATGTACATATGGATGGATGGCTGAACAGATGATTTATCTACAGATGGCTGATGGATGGATGGATTGATGGATGGATGGTTAGACAGATGGATGGATGGACGGGTGGATAATAGATTGACAGATAGATGAATGGACAATGGATGGACAGATGGCTGATGGATGATTGGATGGATGATGGATGATGGACGGATGTACATATGGATGGATGGCCGAACAGATGATGGATCTACAGACGGCTGATGGATGGATGATGACGGATGGATGGATGGATGGATGGATGGATGGATGGATGGATGGATGATGGCTGGATGGATAATGGATGGACAGATGAATGTGGATGGATGGCTGATGGACAGATGTACAAATGGATGGATGTATAGACGCAATTGAACAGAGTGACAGGCTGCATCATGACGGCCCTTAGAGTCTTTTTAAATGTTACTTGGACCCGCGTCGCGCACTGCTTTGTCTGACGACAAGATGTGAGTGGCAAAAATAAGAAATGAAAAACAGCAAGTGATTTCATTGGCATGCAGGTCAGAGTCTCTTCTGCTTGTGAGATCTCTTCGTGCCACACTACGACTTGTTTTGTTTAATTCTTTCACTGTTAAAAAATCATTAAAAAACAAAGCTGATAAGTGCAGCCGAAGCCAAAACGAAATTGTTTGATCCACATGTCACCCTCAGGATGAAGAGTATTTATTAGAGTAAACATTGCGTCTTCATTAGCCAGCACCGTTATCGACAAACATCGCGCCGCCGCCGCTGGATGATTATCGTCCTTCCCACTTGTCCACCGATGATTATTGCCCGACAACGACAGCGCCTTTCTATCTTTCATCCATCAATCTCACGCCGGCGCTCCGGTTCGATACGTGCTTTGTGTGTTTCTCCCGCACCGGCGCCGCCGTCATTTCTGCGAGTGTGACTTGCGCTGAAGCCAAGTCATTCAAATTGGGGCCCCCGGGGGCCACAGTGACGACCCTCATAGCCGTGACACCGTCGTCGGCCCCAACTGTACTGATGCTGCTGAAGCACATTTAACAGAAAGTACATTTGTTCATAATGAGCTTAGAAATCCCAAATATGACCTTTGTGGCTAAAATATTTCTTCGTTTTTGTTTTTCTTTGTGATCCGAAGGAGCAATAAAGTCGTAAGATTCCATTGAGTGCCTCCATTGAGTACGTTTCTGTGAATCTTACCAAGCATAAGAGCCACTGAGCACCACTTACTTTGTACAGACAACCTTGAAGGTGGATGTCGTGTTTTCAGCGGAGAATCGGAAATTAGGCACCTTCTTAACTCTTGACTTGTAAATGACGATGGAAATCACCTTTGACAAATATTTTCATTTCTTTTGGATTTATAAAGGACTTCTGATATCCCTGTTGACATTTTGTGACCACATGTTGAAAAAATGAACGTCCACTTAAGAATTAAAGAGACTGAATTTTCTTTTCAAGAAAACGTCAAGGTTGGCTTTAAGAAATGTACACAAAAACGTTTCTTCCACTCCAGACAAGACTGACCGCGTTACGATTTAGTCTGCAGGTCCGAGCCAAGCACAAGAGCCACTTGTCGTTACTCCTACAGGCAAACTTGAGACATTGAAGGTAACATTTTGAATGGACAAATGGCAATCATGCTGCGTTCACACCAAAAGCGGGGGGAGGCGGTTCGGCGGCGCGTTTGCATTGTAGTCAATGGACTTCGCGCGCACCGGAGCGAAAGTGCGTGGGGCGGCGTGGAGGACGCGTTTGGTGCGATGGGATGCGGTGCGCAGCAGCGAAAATCCGCACATTCGTGACGAAAATCCACACACTCGCATATTCGCCAAAGTTAAAAAAAAATTGAACTTTTTCGCATTTCGCCTAGCGGTAGCCAATCGGTTTGGAGTACGGGCTACGTCACACACCGCGTCCTCTCTATTGTCACCCCGAGCGCAACAACATGGCCAGCCGGAACAGAATGGTGAGCAAAGAAGTCTATTTACTTGGTATTGAACTGTACCGAGGTAGCAGCAGTGTTTATCATCCATGCCAAAGCTATTTTTAGCGCAACTGCCGACCGCCAGATTGCCACTAAAAAAGCGAAATCTATCACGTACCTCAAAAAAGAGAAAATAGTGCCACGACTGTTTAGTCCCAGGAAAGAAGTGGAAGTAGTCGGCGGTGCTCACTTTTTGTTGACTCGCTAAAATGCTCCACAGTTGTTTTTCACCAAGAGACACGAAAGCAAGTCAGAAACTGTTTGCCAAACTCGTCGTTAACCTTTGAACCTTTTTGACGACTGTAAAATATCTATGTGATTTGCGTGTAAGCATGCAGTTTACAGGAGATAAGATATATTTTTGCCTTTCGGAATGGCCTACAGCAACATTGCTGCCTTCTTCATGTACTTCTGTGTCAATTAAGCACATACTACCACGATAGGATATTGAGCTACACCACGATAATGTAGCATCACAAGCAAGTCTGTATTGGATGTCCAAAAAGGAATTGGATAGGCTGTCATTTCTGACATTTTTGGCAATTTTATGCACATGTGGTAATTTTCTGCCTCTCTTCATTATTTTGGACATTTTATGGCTGGGTTTTTTTTCTGCCTTTTTTTTTTTTTTTACTATCAATTTTCTGACGTTTTTTTTTGGGGGGGGGAGGCAATTTTGTGGACATTTTATGGTAATTTGGGGATTTCTTCTTTTGTTTTGGGACATTTTATGATTACTTTTTGAACATTTGCTTTTCTGCCTTTTTTTTAATCAATTTTCTGACATATTTTCGATTTGATTCGATTTACTCCAGTTAAATCCGATATCAATTAATTATGGAACATAAATTCTTAAATGTCAAAGTCATGATTAAAAATTGCAAATCTTAAATTTAATAATAAAGTAAATTTTGCGGAGGCGTTATCTGGTCAAATGATTTTGTTTATTAATGAAAGTAACACGTGTTATAATCACGTAAGTGTTACACAAACATTGACATCAGCAAGGATGAAATGAAAAACATTTTCAGAATTCTAATTCAATAATCATAAGTATAAACTAAAAATAGGGATGTCCCGATCACATTTTTTGCACCCAAGTCCGAGTCACCTGATTTTGAGCATCTGCCGATACCGAGTCCCGATCCGATTCCTCGGCAAAGTATTAAGGAGGGGGGGAAAAAAGTGCTTCCAAATTTATTTATTTTTAAATTTCAACAAAACCATCCCAGTAATGTTGGGGGTTCCATCAGAAGTGCAAAAAATAATGAATACAAATAAATAAAACGTTTTGTTTGGCAATATGTTTACCGCTGGATGATTTTGTTGCTTGGTAGCCCCTAAAATAATAATAATAAAAACAAAATTGCCAAAAATGAAAACCCCGATCATTTTCTCTTGATATCGATCAGCTGCAAATGACATGATTGGGACTCAGTTTCCAATCACGTGATCGGGACATCCCTAACTATAAATATACTGAATTGTCAAAGTGTGATAGGTCATGTCTTCCATAAATCTACGAAAATACTTTTAAGTTCATGTGAACAGTAAATTTCATGAAAACACTAAGATACAAAAATTTTATTTAAAATTACATTTTCTTCAGAATTTATGGGAAAATGAGATTTAAATAATGGATTCATGGTTTTATGAATCGATATTGGTCTGGAAAATGAAAATCGATTCAATATTGATTATTTGATTTATTTATTTATTTATTTTTGCTAATCCAAGATTCAGAATCTTTGCTTTGTTTCTTTCTATGGCGAACTTCAAGGATCAAAATGTGAACAACGGAATGATAAACATATTTATTAGTATCCTTTCTCCCAAAACGTCTGCGTACATGTCATTTGCGTCAGGCTTTAATCACTCCATGAACGATGCCGTATTCACCTGCATGCAAGCTGAGAGCAACATAAACAGAAGACTGCTTGAAGGTTATATGTGTGCATGATTTGAATTGGACAGAGACGAGGTTTGTTCCTAGTAGTTGCACTCGGTGTTTGGGCGAGGCGGTTGCCGCGGATGCATGCAATAAAAGAGATTTCATGATGAAATGTTCGCGCCGAGACACATCCAGGGCGCTGGGGGAAGTGGGAGTAGCTGACATTTAAATAGGAGGCACAGCGTTTGAATTACAACTAGCTGCTACCTGCACCAGGACCAAATGCCGCTGCGGCTGCCGGCGGACTGGCACCGTGTCAGGCTCCTGATTTCTAATTAATTGAACTGCTCCTTTTTGTGTGCGCGAGCGGCGCGCCGGTCCGGTAATGGCCGTGTCCCCCTCGCTTAGGCCGCCCACTGGCTGTCACGCCCGCCGGCTGCTCCGAAGATGAAATAATATCGCTTGCCAGTCGGGAAGGCGGCGTGAGCGAGCGTGCGGCTGGCGTCATCGGTGGAATAACCTGCCATCGTTCAGGCCTAATTAAGGCCAACCTCGTGGCACTGGGCTCCCCGCGGACCGCACTTGCCCACTCGGATCATCGGCGGCGTCTGTCGTCTGCCATCTTTATTAATTGATATCGTGATGGGGTGATGACGGCAAGGCCCGGCGGGGGCTGCCGAGGGGACGGTGGCGGCGGCCGGTTTGGTGCGAACGTTACATCCGTGAGCGCACTTGTTGGTGCACTCTTGATCCCTTCACCGTCACTGACTTCTTTACTGTACTTAAAGGGGAATTAAACTAAAATGTAAAATGCTGTATTATGCAATTTTAGTCCATGATGCAATTTTTTTGCTTCATGAATTAACGATTGAACGTGATTTTCGGATGGTGTTGATGGCAACAATAGGTGAGTTGAAATTACCTGATTTCGGCGGCGTGCGAAATTCAACTGGTGGTCAGGAAGTAGGGAAGGCCCATTGAAAATGATGGAAACCGACTATGCAAAAGCGTCGGGTGAGCCTGGACGTAGCTCAGAGGCTCAAATATGTTGGATATGATCCTTACACTCTGAGGAAAAGAGATTTTTCCTAACACGTGTCGGATTTGCCTGGTGTGGAGGCAATCGACATCGCGAACTACCTCGTCTTCCAGACATTCGTACTACACCGCTAGCCAAATGAAGGCGTATAAATGCCTGCAGGCTTACAACTATTTTGTGTGTGGTTGGTTCAGCGAACTTGGATCAAAAGAAGCACTAAATGACTGCCGTCTCGTTTTTGGTCGGGTGACTAAACATCTCTTTTCAACTCAAATGTACACAAAGGTACCATTGTCTGGCATCAGGCTACAAGCTAGCTGGCTAACTGTTACTTTCCCTGCTATTTTCTATGTGTTGCTAGGTTAACCATTCTTAGAGGTCTAACATATGTTGTGTGGCCTTCCAGGAAGAAGGACCTCTATTTAAGAACCACTCGTTGTGATAGCTAACATAGCTAGCATTGTTAAAAGCTGGCATGGACACACAAGCTGTAGAACAAACTCCACAGACTATTATCGCAGTTAACTATGTTTCCTGTAGTATCACACTGGCCTGTTGAGAGTTTTATTCAGCTATGTAAGTAGTTTCATTACCTTTCACAAAGTGATCACTGCATATACGAGCATTGTCCAACTTTGCTCCTCCGGATTTCTGACGAAAGTTTTTAATCCAGGTCTGCCCTCTTCTTTCGTATTTTTTTTTTAAATTCACATTTATGGGTTGCTACTTTCGTGTCGCGAAATTAGCTGTTATGTTTTTCTCGATTAGACCGTATGGTACAGCCATAAACAGCACAAAACTTCTGCATTTTCTCAGCTCTTTCCTATGAGGAAATTACTTCCTGTCCCACATCTAGTGTTGAGCGCTTGCCGTGACGTCACATGAATATATATATATGAGGTTGGATACCAACTTGAACAATGTGAGAACAGTTAGCAGCTGAATGTGGCGAGCTAGCCAGGGTACCACCCGATAAATGTGGCGAGCTAGCCAAGATTCCACCCGACAGACGATGAGTAGCTTGTCGTCGTCGAATATTTTCTAACTAATTTAATAGTTACTAACTTTATTAACTTACTCTGATTTTCTTTGCCAATAAAGTTGCATAATAAAAGAAATGGCAAATATACGATCATTTGTGGTTAATACCACCATCTGCAGCATTCCAAATTTCTAGGACTGGTTTGAAATATGGTGTATTTTTTGTTGTTGTTGTTGTTGGCATTACCTGATGGCATTTTTGATTTTTGTTAGTCAAAGCTGTAGAAAGTCTTTTTGAGAGCAGTTGCTTTTTTCGCTTCTTGTTGTGAGGCAGTTGTGCCAAGTTACCAAAAGTTACTTTTGTACTTAATAGAGCTGTCAAATGATTACATTTTTCATCAGATTAATCACATCTTTAATTGTTGGTCAATCACAGTTAATCACCTAATTAAAAAGGCTTTTTATCAATAGTTTTTGCCCACCAAATTTGAAGAGCTCATTTTGTGTGTACGCAGTAATTTCTGCAGTGTAAATTGACAGAATTTGCTTTTCTTTTACTCACGTCCCGTTTTTTTTCATGTATCTTTACTTCTTCTTAAGTGTCGAGTGCAAGTACTTTTGCCACCTCTGCTCAACACATTTTCTTAGCATCACATCGCAACTTCACTCCTCACTTCCGTATCAATCGCGACTGATGATGTCCTAGCGCATCCGTCCAAATTATCACTTCGTCCCGCAAGGTGAGAGGTGAAAACAAACATGTCGAGGCGTGCGAAAAGGCGCCGCCGTGCGAGCTATAAAAAGACAAAACATCATCTCGTCGGGAGATGGGCGGATCACACACGCTGCGGGACGGCGAGGCAAAGCTCGCGGAATCGACATCAAACGAGACGGGCGAACGAGGCCGTCGGCGGAGGCGCCGACGTGTCAGCGCGCGGCGTCACGGGTGTCACATCTTGGGTGATGTTGAGGGCGTGGATGGCGCAGCGAAGGGTGCGAAACCCGCCGGGCCCCCGCGCGTCCTCCGTCGGCAAACCCCTGCGACAGCTGTCATATCGCCACGGCGATAAGTGCCACCTATTTGATGCCTCGCTTATTTATACTCTTTGCTCGAGTTTCACGCGCCGCCTTGATCTTTGCGACTGCCAAGCGGGGCCCGAGTGAGATTTGCGTTTGCTTCAAAAGGTGCTCGCCTGCGTCTGATAATACACATTAGAATATTCTAACGAGACTGGAGGTGTTTCCTTTCTTTGCTGATGTCAAAGAAGGCACTCGGGCGTGTTATCTGTCAGATGAGATGCTTCTGGCTCACTTCAGAACTGGTGGCGCATCCTGCTAAGAATGTTGTCGCGTCTTCGGAAACTATTTATTAAGCTTCATTAAAGACGTCGAGCTGCAAGATAATTGGCTTTTTGGGGGGGGCTGATGGTCGGGATTTCCACTCATGCGCTCGTGTCTTTCAATGTCACTTTTGTTTAGAGAGCATCAAATCACAACGGAAGTTAGCGTAAGGCACTTAGCACATGGAGCATGCTGCTCATACATTATGCGCTCTTAAAAACGAGCCAATCATGAGTCAAAATGCACAGATCCTCTCACTTGGGTCAAATTGACCCAACTTTGGTCAAACATTTGTCCATAAACTACCCAGAATGTTGGGTCAGATCTTCTACTTTGGTCAGAAATTGGGTCATTTTTCTATAAAACAACCCAGAAAGTTAGGTCGCATCCTCTACTTGGGTCAAATTGACCCACCTTTGGGTCAGAAATTGGGTCATTTTGTGTATAACAACCAATAAAGTTGGGTCTGAGCCACTACGTGGGTCAATTTGACCCAACTTTGGGTCAAACATTGGGTCATTTGGTATAAAACAACCCAGAAATGTGGATCAAATTGAACCAATAAGTGAATCAATCCATTTTTGATCCAAAATAGTTACCTTTGACCCAATTGTCTTTAGAATGTCTTTAGAACTATAATATTGTACTTATAAAAACATACAGTAATGACATTATAAAATCAAATTTTTTTCCTACGTTTTGATGCATAACATATTTCAAAATTAGTTTTTGTACACTTGTCACTGTTTTAGCATCAGGAGCTAAAAATGACAACAATAGAAAACTGCCATTCATTTCATGCAATTTTAAGGAAAATGCTA
The DNA here is from genome assembly GCF_051991245.1 of Festucalex cinctus. NCBI lineage: Eukaryota > Metazoa > Chordata > Actinopteri > Syngnathiformes > Syngnathidae > Festucalex > Festucalex cinctus. Next base: position 8,001,319 of record NC_135430.1, on the reverse strand, counting down.
AATTGGGGCACATAGGTCTTTCTTTAAAATCTGTCATTGTTTTTTTTTGGGGGGGGGGGGGGGGTTTAATGTATTAACTTTACTGTATGTATATTATACATTGAGACTCACTCGTTTATTCGTGCTGCTCAGTCCCTCTCAGTGTGCGCGGTCGCAAGATCGTGTCACGTCACCATTGTGGTAGAAAAAAAAATGTACCCGACTCAAGTCGCTCTTTCGACGGCCCATAAATTTCAGTGGAGCCGTCACAATAAGAGAAAAGCTGTTTTAGATATTAAATTAAGGAGAACAGAGACCAAGTCGATATATAGCTTATTTAGATATTGAATGTTTTTTAAGAATTCAACTGTTTATGTCCCACTTTTCGCTCCAATTTAATGTTGATGATGCTGCTCCTTGTGGTCGAATGTGTGGTTGAATCGCGCCTTCGCCACCTTTCACCATTTCCAAGCAGTGCGGGGAAGAGAATTATTAATGTCCAGGCATATTATTTGCATAATATTCAGGAATTAAATAGGTCACTTTTTTAACCCATTCATGCATGAATGATGACAAGCTCCCTGCGGATTTTTCTTTTTCCCCCTCGAGTCTTTCCGTGACTCTTTTGGCATGAAAAACAACGTGAAATGTTTTGAATGAGCTCATGTGTTCACGTTTTGCAGCATGACTGCAATTTATTATTATTTTTTTTCTTCATGCAAGAGCCACAATGTCAGTGTTGCACATCTGTCACTACACTGGACAACTATTTCTTTTTTGTTGTTATTTTTAATAGTTCCTTATCAGTCACTACAGTCTACTACTATTTATTTATTTTTATTTTTTAATAGTTCCAAATGAGTCACTACAGTTGACTATTATTTATTTCCCCTCCCCAGCGCCCCCCACCCGGTTCTTTTTAATAGTTCCACATCAGTCACTACAGTGGACTACTTTTCATTAAAATATATATATATTTTTATTAGCCCTATATCAGTCACTATAGTGGACACCTATTCAGTTTTTTCTTTTTAGTTGTTGCACATCAGTCACTACAGTGGACGCCTATTCATTTTTGTTTTTTTTAATTTTATTAGTTCTACATCAGGTACTACAGTGGACTACTATTTATTTATTTTTGTTCTTTTTTAATAGTTCCAAATGAGTCATTACAGTTGACTTTTATATCAAACTCCCCCACACCCCGCTTCTTTTTAATAGTGTCACTACAGTGTACTACTATTCATTTTTTACATTTTTTTTAGTTGTTCTATATCAGTCACTACAGTGGACTCATATTCATTGTTGGTTCTTTTTTTTTTTTTTTTTTTTTTTTTTTTTTAAAAAGAGTTCTACATCAGTCACTAAAGTGGACTACTATTTATTTATTTATTTTTTTAATAGTTCCAAATAAGTCACTACAGTTGACTATTATTCAACCCCCTAGAGTGTTGAGGGGGAGAGAATGGCTAACTTGGCTAAGGGAGTCAAAAAGGCTACAGATGGCAATCAGCTCACGCTTGATCCTTATTTTCAAAGCTCAAAAGCATCGACCAGTGCTCAAGAGCACAGTGATGACGGAGTTAAGTCATAGTTGAAGCGGTGACGCGGCCGTTTCGACCACGTCCGAAGGCCCCACCGGCTAGCGATGCTAATAACGTCCTAAGGCCGCACCGGCTAGCGATGCTAACACCGGAGAAAAGTGGTGCACAACTGAGCACGTCTGCACAGATGACGTTTCATCGGACGATGACGAGTACTATGGGTCTGATGCAAGACAGTCTTGGACAGTCTTCCAAAGAACGTGAAGGTAAGCGCTAACATGCTAAGAGATTGCTAGTAAGATTACTTTACTAACTTTTCGGCGATCTGCTAGCAGCGTGTGTAAATGTGCTGATATACACTAGAACATCTATTACCTATACAAACGTGAATGTATATTTTATAGATCGTGCTCACAGCAACGTCCGACCGCTGGTTCTACGACAAAGAAAGGTAAAAAAAAAACGTTTTCAATACACCGCAACAAGCTCCCCCTCATAGGGCCCAAAGTGACCCTTCTCACAGTGAGCAGAACAAAGGTAAAAAGAAAAAAAAAAAAGATTCTCCACAGCTCTAATACAATATTTGATGGTAAACTTCTTCTATAATTTACAGAATGTGCATCAACCAATACATCGAAGAAAAAAAGGTAAACATGCACACACACACACACACATTGCATCACAGTGCTCTAAAATAATATATGATATTGAAATGTATATTTGCAGATCCCAAAGATTCTGGCTGGCTTGAAGTTGATGAATTCGGCTGGCAGCCAACCATCTTCCCCTTTGCTGCAAAACCAGGACCAAGGGATGCTGCAGCAGAGCTGAATTCCCACCTGCCAGCTGACATCCTGGAGCTCTTCATCACGGATGAACTTCTCCAGCACATCGTTCATCATACCAACCTCTACGCAAATCAGTCCATGCAGAAGCAGACTGACAAAAACTGTTGCGCACGTGTAAATAGTTTGCAAAGAGTTTTCCAAATTGTTTGTTCGGATTGCTACTGTTGCATGTAAATAAACTGTTATTTTGCAATCAAAAAACATTTTTTATTGTTGGGGTAGTGTTTTATAGAAGTTTAGGTGTTTGTAGAATCACTCATGCAAAAAAAAAAAGTGCCAAATTCACTAGAGTGCATGAAATAACATCGTTTCACAAAAAGCTTGATTTCTCCGTATTTTGGAAGAAAATAGAGGATTGGGTGAAACGAAGGTGTTTTCTATTGTTGATTACTGAAGATCCGAATAAGGTAGAAACAAACTTTTTTTTTTTTTAGATGAAAGATGAGACTTCAATCTTTCATTTGGTAGTATCCGCGTTTCCATAGTCCTAACACAACATTTTCTGTGGAGCTTGAAAGATCGGTAAAATTCTGTAAATCAGCTGGCAGTATAGGGGTTACCTTTTCCGAAAATGGCTGGCAGTCAAAGAGTTAATAGTTCCACATCAGTCACTACAGTGGACTACTGTTCATTTGTTTTACAATATTTTAGTAGTCCTGTATCAGTCACTACAGTGGACACCTATTAATTGTTGGTTATTTTTTAGTAGTTCTACATCAGTCACTACAGTGGACTACTATTCATTTTTTGTTCTTTTTAGTAATTGCGCATCAGTCACTACAGTGGACAAGTCTTGATTTTTTTTTTTTTTTATGTTCGTTTTGTTGTCCATCACTAGAGTTGTCACTAGAGTCCCCAGCCTTTAAAAAGTTGTTTTCTTCTTTATGAATGTGGCTTGCTGTCACTGTTGCGTATCAGTCACTACAGTGGCAAGAGATTTTCCTTTTCTGCTGCATTTGTCAGGGCATTCACTCGGCCCTCTTGGTTTTAAGGCCAGTCAGTCGTTAGTGGCACGACGAGCGTCTGCTGTAGTGACTGATGCGTCTGCTGTAGTGACTGATGCATGAACACGTTGAGGTTGTTGTGACTCGCACCTGTCAATTAGCATCGTCTGATTTGACGTTGTGGCATGCTAGCGCTGCATATGTCCTAATTAGGCGCGAAGGGTTCACGGGGCACTTTTGTGGGCCGTCGTACATCAAGTCCATAATGGCGGCGCCGTTTAACTTTATCGCCTCATTAACGCAAATTGTCACTTTTGTCTTGTAAGCGCTCGGCGACACGGCGGCGCAACGATTAATTAAGCAGAAACGTTCATTAATCGTGTTTACTCGCTTTGGCGCCTTCCTGTAAATGTCACCGACGTGATGATGTAAACGCCGTCGTGATTTGGGAACAAAATGTGAGACTTGAGGTGTTGCCGGTAATCGCGCTTGTCGCTATTGGTGCTTTTCCACTGGTCAAAACGGGTACCAGAAGGTTCTGTTATTCTTATATAGGCATGGTAAGACGTTCAAATTACGGTTTCAAGTCCGGGTTATTCAAATTCAGGTGTCAAGCCTCGTTAGCGGATCAGATTACGGTTTCAAATTATGGTCTGAAGTCAGGGTTGGGGTTTCAAATTTTCAAATTTGGTTTCAAGCCAGTGTTCGGGTTTCCACTTCTGGTTATGATTTAGAATTGGGATTTAACTCCAGTTGTGATGTTTCAAATCTGGGTGTCAAGCCAAAGTTATGGTTTCAAAGTAGTGTTTCGAGCAAGGACAGTAGTACTACTTTCAAATTAGGGTTTGAAGCCAGGGTTAGGTTTCATCTCCGAGTTGGTGTTTCAAGCCAGGGTGAGGGTCTCAAATTATGGTGTTAAGCCAGGGTTCAAATTTGGTTTCAAGCCAGTGTTAGGGTTTCCACTTCCGGTTATGATTTAGAATTGGGATTTAATTCCAGTGTTATGTTTCAAATTTGGATTTCAAGCCAAAGTTACGGTTTCAAATTGGTGTTTCGAGAGAGCATTAGGGTAAACGTGGGTTAGGAATTTAAAATGACGGTGTGAATCCATGGTTAGGGTTTCCACATCAAAATGGTTCGGATTTTGATTTATGGTGTGAAGCTATGTTTGGTGTTTCAAATGAGGGATCGGAGCTAAAGTTAGGGTTTCAAACAATGTTTTTTTGCTTTCAATTAAGGTATCAAGACTGGATTAGGGTTTGAAAGCATGCATAAGGCTTGAAACAATTGTTTCGTTGTCTTTCGAGAAAGTGGATCTGCTGACCATTTTTTTTTAGATCTGATCGGATCGGCTGATATTTTGCATCTTAAGCGAAATTGATGATCAGTTGTTATGTCACAATTTGCCAATGATGTCATTAAATCCGAAAGTGAGACGTTACAGCGAGGCGCAATCTCACACTGCCATCGCTAAAAATCCAACTCCTTCAGATTCCACTCGCGGGCCTCGTCAGTCAGGCAAATTTGCGGCTCCATCCACCAACAGCCCCTCCCCCGCCGCTCGGCCCATTAGAGGATTCCTCGGCAAAAAGCTTCTCACCCGCCGCCTTGCATCAGAGGCGCGCTAATGAAAGGCATTATACATTACAAAGTGTTTGATTTAAGTCGTGATTTACAGTCGGGGGGAGGGGGGTTTCCCCCGCCGCCGCCGAAGCTTTCCGGCAGATAAGCCGCCCGAGCCGTCGTTGCCACTCAAAGGACATCAAAAGGTTCAAATTGTGTACAGGCCGCCTCCTCCTCCTCCTCCTCCTGTTCTCAGCGGTGCGTTCCATTTCCATGAGACAGTTGATCAGCCCGCTGAATGGCGGCTTTAGGCGAGCTGTCACAACATTAGGTTACACCCGTGTCGGTTCGGTCTCGGCTAATCCGTATCGGCGCCGTCGCCGATAAACAAACCGAATGCGCGCATGTGATTGACGCAGACGCGTTCGTACGTGCTCATCGGCAGTCGGATTTATAGAGTGAAAGCCTTGAAAGGGTTTTTGGATCAGGGTATCTGCAAGCCAGGAGGAGCATTTCAGACAATGGTTACCATCTCAAAGGGAAAGTAATCAATCAGCTTTTTCATGTTGAGAAAAAAAACCCTTAGGTATCGGTATGGTATCAAACTTGGTATCGGAATCGGTATCGGAGGCAAAAAAAACCCCGTTATCGTAACAACACTAGTTTGAAGTCCAAATTGGGGTTTTTAATTAGTGAGTGAATCTGAAATTGGGGTTTCAAATTATGGTTTGAAGTCTAAATCTTAAATTGGGGTTAAATTATGATTTGATGATGATACATTGGGGTTTCAAATTGAGGTATCAAGGCTGGATTGCGGTTTCAAAGGTCGGGTTTCAAATTGGTGTTTTGATGCCGATGTTAGGGTTTCAAGTTTGTGCGTCAAATGCCATCTTGATAATAATTGGATTGTTAAATGATGAAAAATGATGATGAAAACGTGTGCAGCGAGTTCCCTTTTTTAATGAATGAATTTATTTGATTTGTTGGGAATGAGTCAGCGACGCCCACTTTGACGGCCATTGTCAAGCCTGTCGTTTGCGGGCGCCTTGCCATGCTTGTACAGCGTTTACCCCCACACTTTTGTTTTTTTTAAACCAACCTTCACCATTGCTTTCAGCCCTACTCCTTCACTTCCAAACAGTGATTATGGCGCCAAATTTGGGCATGTTGGAAACCATCTGCGATGGCGTTTTGTGGACTGAAGATGGTGCTTGTGTGTTGTTGTGGCATGTCAGGTGATCCAGACGGTGAGCGGCGTGGACAAGGATGAGCCTCAGAGCGGTCACCGCTTCTACTTCGCCTTGGACGCCACCGTGGCCGGAAATCTCAACTTCACCCTGCGGGACAACAAAGGTGAGCGTGCGGCCGAGCGGATTAAATAAAATATGGCTCACTTGGCCTCACAGTGACATTGGACAACTGAAAAGCGGTCAGGGGTTTGGTTTCAAATGAGGGTTTCAAGATAGAGTTACTCTTTCAAATTATGATTAAAACTAGGATTAAAATTTAAAACTATGTTTTCAAACTAGGGTTTGGATTTCAAAATAAGGCTTTTATGCTAGGGGCAGGGTTTCAAATTAAGGCTAGAGTTGAGAGTTCAAAATAGGGTTTACAAATAGGATTATGTTTCAAATTGGGGTATAAAAACCAGGATTTTATGAAATTATGGTTTGGGTTTTAAATTAAAGCAATACGACACTTATTAATCATCTAAAACAATGGTGTCTAAACCACGGCCCGGGGGCCATTTGCGGCCCGTCGTCCATTTTTCAGTGGCCCGCGACATATGCGAAAAATCCATTTGAGTCAGTTCAAATAAAATATACAAAATAAAAATGTTTGGAGATGGTCAAAGTAAGAAAGGAGGGTATCAAAAAACTGGTGCCATTAAAGGTTATTTTAGTTAACTAAAACTAATGAAAAAACTAAAACTAAAATTCAAAAAACAATATTGTTACCGAAATAAAATAAAAACAAAAATACTTTTAAACTAACTGAAACTAGATATTATGTTTACAAAAGTAACTAAAACTAACTATAATTACAGCAAACATGTCCTTTGTTTTAGTCTTTGGGAATTAATTGAATGCATGAGCCTTTGTGGATGATTTGAGATGTGATTTTTAGTAGATTTATTTTGATATAAACCAGAATAATGACGTTTGAAAGTATGTCACACAGTGGGGGGTGGCCGCTCCTAATGTGGGCTAAAGCGTGCTTAGCACATCATGACATGTAGCTTAGCCGAGCAGAATACAAGTCACCTGGATATTTACCATCCACTTTGACTCACCAGCGGCGCGATCTGCCAGTTTTATCCGGCTTTCGGTTGGAAACAAATCTTTGAGTCCTCCTTTGGCTGTATTGCTTTTGAAGAAGTGCTTCTTTGTTGTAAAGTGTAATTCCACCTTTGATGTCCGCCGTGGGACGTGATAAATCCTTGTGAGTTCTATCTCGCCACTGGCAGCCACGTCATTCAATGTGTATTTTACGCACGCGATACGTCACGATGATTACGTGAATGACCAAAATGCCCGATGCAGTACTTAACGAAAAAATATTCAGAAAAAGTGCTATCAAATTATAATCGCTCAACATGATTTGGCAATTTTTTCAGGGAAGAGTTGAAATTAACCATTTCACAGAATAGCTGGTTCGATTTTCAAAAGTCTTATGTTCCTTTAAGCTTTTTAAACATGGGCTAGCGTTTCAATTTAGTGCTTTAAACTAGGGTATGGAGTTTCAAATTAGGTTATAAAACTCCAATTTGGGTTTCACATTAGGTTTTAAACACTTTACTTTAGGTTTCAAACAAGTTTTCTGGCTGTATATTATCGTTTGCAGCCAATATTAGATGTCTGACCTCAATTGTGCTCCTAACTTCCATCAATCCCAGAACGACCAGTTGGTGTTTTACAAAAATTGTTGCGAAATTTGGATGCCGTGCCTGGGCCGTAGAGTTACGGCCGCCTGGTGGCCAAGATGAGCGCTGCGATTGAAAGCATAACTCTGCTCTGACAATGGCCTCCATCCATGCCATGCTGTGTTTCAGTTCTTTTTAATGATTTTCTGCCAAAAAAAAAAAAAAGTTCCCACTTGATGTGAGCCAAACGTAGCACGAGAGCGCCTTCAGTCCATCCTAAAGAATAACAAACAATTTTCCTCGCTGGCCTCCCACACTTACTTGAGTGGGTGGATGAAGATGAGGAACATGTATGGGCTGCCATTCGCTTGAAAGACGGCATCTGCGCCAACCACTTAGCGAAAGAAGCATGCTTTCAAGGCAACTATTACATGTGTACATAATATTGTGGTTACGGTAGAATAAACTAAGGCTACAGGCACCACGTAGCCCCCGAAGGACCATTAATCAGTGCCCAAGACATAGTTGTCAGTCTCAAAACGGTTGGTGAGTCGTGAACTGAGGTGAAACCACACCAGTTAAGATCACTTTGCCCAGTTGTGTAACTGTACGGAAACGTGTTTCAAGGGCCGACAGATTTAAGTGTTCTCATGACTCCAAGAATCAGAGTATACTACATTTAATTTTTTCCATACTGAGCATGTGTTTAAACAAAAACAAAAAAAACTTTGGGTTCAAATTGTTACCCATCATGTAAACTATATCAAATTAAAGCCGCGAGCTCGGCTGCGTGCAGATTAGCATCATCAGTGTTCTGCCATGTCATGTAAAATTTCAGCAAATTTGCATAAACCTTCCCCCACCACAAACTTCTCCATGAATCAGCAGTAATGCTTGGAGTATGGAGGACCAAAACTGCCAAAATTTAATATGAATAAATGACTAAATAAATAAATAAATGAAAATAAAAACGCATAGAAAAAAATATAATTTGAAAATGATATCCCCCCCCCCAAAAAAAAATATAAATGGAAATAAAAAGAACAAAATAAATATATATTATTATTATTATATAAATTTATATTTAATTTTTGAATTATATTTTTTGTGTTTTTATTTCCACATTTAGTAATTTATTTAATTATTTAGTCATTTACTTATTGATTTATTTATTTAGTAATTTATTTATTGATTTATTTATTATGATAAAAAGTGAAAACAAACGGATATAAAAATATAATTCAAAAACTGAATACAATTTATTTATGAATATAGATTTTTTGTTCTTTTTATTTCCATTTATATTTATTTTTTGGATATAATTTTCGAATTATATATTTTTTTTTTATTTACTTATTTATTTAGCCATTTATTTATTTTGAATTTTGGCAGTTTTGGTCCTCCATACTTGTAGAAGCAACAAGTCCAGTAACCAAATTCATACTCCGCATTGGCCCCAGATTAGACAGAACCGCCCCCTCAAAACATGCCAACACAGTAATTCTTTCTTCCGCCCCCCCATGTAACACAAACACATTTTTTAGATTTTTGCCTTCTATTTTCATCCCCTCAAAGCAGTTTTATTTTTTATTTTTTTTTGTAATATACTTGTCTCTGATTTTAACGTGATCTCTGGCTGTGAGACAGATCGTCCCCGGCGTGGTTTTCCGCCATCAGACTGTCGTCAGGCAACAGGTGGTCGCGGCGAGGCACTTAATGAATCGTGATAATGATGCCAGCTGTTGATTTTCATACTGTAAAGCTGTTTCATCCCCACTGCGTCAAATCTTGCAGGCAACTCAACTTTATTTCATGCCACAAGATGGCGCCGAGTAGGAAAGTAGTTGGTGTCAAGGAGGTACGCCTGGAAGGAGCTAAATTTAGGTTTTTTTAAAATTATTTTTATTTTTTTATTAAAACTCAATGATGATGATGGAGTTTTAATGCCATTTTCCATTATGTGTTAGCATTAGCATTAAGCTAGAGGATGAAATGCTAAGCTATGTTGTTCTGATATTGAGTTGTTAAAGTGGGAGTGTCACCAAGGCAGTTTGGATTCACCACTGAGTATTTCCCGTTGTTTTGTTTTTTTTGCACGTTTGTTCCAGATAATACGGCGTCCATACTGACCAAGCGAGGCGGCTTCCGGAGGCGGGAGCAGCCCATGTACCGGCTGCCCGTGCTGATCGTGGACAGCGGCAGCCCGGCCCTGAGCAGCACCAACACGCTGACGGTCCGCGTGTGCGAGTGCGACGCCGATGGCGTGCCCCTGTCGTGCGGCGCCGTGGCCTACACGGCCACCGGCCTCAGCACCGGCGCCCTCTTGGCTATTTTGGGCTGCATCCTCACGCTTCTGGGTAAGAAGTGCACGTGCGCGATCGCTGTGATTTATTTTCCTCTGCCAGCGCAGGTGGAATGTGTCAAGGATCGCTTTCGGTGCGGAGGTGATGCGTTTGCCTGCCAGATTGTTTGTTTTTTACAGCTGGAGTTCTTGTTTGCTGCTTGAGGCACTGCTGAAAGTAGTAAAACAACAACCTCCCATGTCAGGATATTGCACATGCTTAAAATGGCCGATCTGAAAATTGATTGTGAGATTTGTTATTTACAGTCTTTACAGTGCCAGAAGCACAATGAAAATCATCAACTCAAAATATTTCGCTTGCTACATGACAAACTTTGCCCAATTGTGTGTTGTCTGGAATGCAACTCCCGCGATAAACAAGAGTTTACTGTAACTAGACTAAGTGCAATTTCTGGAGAAATTGCGTGGGAATGCTGAAAGCTGAATGCTCATAGCTGAATGCTAAGATTTGAATGCATGTGGAATGCTGATGAAGCCAATTGAGAGATAATTATGAAATGATAACCTCCTGGTTACTGGACAATGTGCTTTACCAACTGTGCCACGTGGAAAGTGATACTTAGAAAAGTCCCATTGAAAATGAATGGGGAAAAGTTGATGTTAAATGTTAAATTGTGCAAATACTGTTAGTAATGTGGAATCAGATGATATATATACCCCGGAAGGTGTGAATTTTTGAAGCTAGTTGAAATTTGAACAATGTAAATTGGAAGTATTATGTGGGCGTTGTTACGCGGCAAAAAAGTGTGGAGAATAAAAATCACAATAACATATGAAGCATTCCCACAATTAATTTTTCGATTAGTCAATCTAGGACTGAATCTGAACTCATTCAATGGCAGTCATTTGCGCTGATATGACCCAAACGTGTTTTTAGAATATTTGACAGAATATTATGTTTTATGATTCATTTTACAGTACATTGAATCAACCGAAATGAAAGAATAGACTCTCTAAAATGTCCATGTTGGGTTTGTTTGTTAGCCCCTGCGTTGGGGCTAGCTTCCTGGTTTTGTCACAGTTGCATATCCCGCCCCCAAACACAATGTCGCTCTGTGATTGGTCCGAACCACTGCAGTGGGAGCAGTACAAGATGTATTCTCCGTAGTTTGTGAACTCACAAATACTGCAAGAATTCATCTTGTGAGAGCAAGGTTAGTTTGTTCCCCTAACGCGCAAATCTCACTCAGCAAGAATGCTTGTGAGTGTTTACAGGGTAGTGTATTTTGATTGTTTTTGTTACGGTCCGTTCAAGGTTGCAAAGACGTTCGCCAACAGTTTTTCTTCAACATATTCTTGTGACAAGAAAAAAAAACATTCAAAATGTTGGCGAATGTCTGGTGAAAGTTTGGTTGTTGTGCTGCTGGACTCGACTTGCTCAACTTGGGATTGCAAATCATGCAGTTAGGATGCCAACTCAACGTTAAAATTGAACACAGGGACAGCTGGTACAATGAAAACAGCAGAGGCCCCAGGATTGAACCCTGTGGAACACCATACGTTTTGTTATACATTTGAAATAATGTTGCACATATTCGTCCGACCTCTTTCTTTTGCTCGGCATCGCGAATCATTTGAGTCAGGTGTGTGTCTTGACGTCTGCCGAACCCCTGAGATTGACTCACCTTACCCCTGGGGTTCTATTGAACCCAAGTTTACGCCCAATTCACACTGGCTGCAGAACGGACACGATGCATTTCGGTATGGACACCGAAAGGATAGAACACATTCAAGTCTATGTGTCAATTCACACCAGCTGAGGTGCGGTGCGTCTGCGGTGCAGAACAAATGCGGCAATGCGAAAGGTTTCCGCAAGCATTCTATTTTTTCCGGACGCCAAATGCAGATTTTGATGAAGCTGAATAAATTACATGAGCCAGACGGGAAGTCAGGCGTCTTGCATCAAGGTAAATCCGGTATATTTAAAAATAAAACCGTTTGCGAACTCGTTTTTGGGGGGAGGGAAGCTACATAGAATGACATGAGTCAGACATTTTAAGACAAAAAATGAGCTCAGAATAAATTAAACATTACAAAATAACACTAAACACAAAACATACTTACCCATGGTAGAACAGCCATGGTAGAAGTCCCAGAAATAATGTCCAAAAAGCATATTGATATAACAACAGGCAAGCGTGGCTATTACAAAATAGGCCTCGATATACACGGTTGTTATCGTGTGAACTCAACTCTCCAGCGTGATCCCTCGTGATCTTGTAGTCTGGCGGGTGCAGATTTCCGGACACGCAACACAGTCCTCAGAATTGCAGTCCTTGCGGAAGCCATACGGAAAACGCACCGCATCCTTTCCGCAGTCAGTGTGAATTGGGCGTAAGAACCACTGTTCTAGAGATTTAATGAGATAAAACGTGCGATTAATTGAAGACTCCAGATTGTCCATAGCTTTGTTAGTGTGAATAGTTGCTTTTGTCTAATATGTGCTTTGAAATTAGTTGCAACCAGACCAGAGTGTACCCCATCTCTTGTCCAAAATCGGGTGCGATTGGGTCCGCCTCAAACGCCTAAGCAGGACAAAGGATGGAAGTCCCCTTAAGTCTACAGATAGTCTTTGTGTATGTATACATTTCCTTATTAAGAGAATGAGAATTTAGGAAACGATAAGCTCTGGTTTGCACCTTCCCCCAGATCTGCATCAATAGTTCCCAAATGATGTCAAAATATTGGAAGAAGAAGAAACAAACCAGCGTCAGAAAGTGTAACACGAGTGCCGACGGAGTGAATTTATTGCAGTCAAGATCCACATAAATGTTGTTGACGAAGCGCAAATGTCAGACTTTATTGTAGCTGCTGGAGGAGGTCAACTTTGCAGCGCTAGGCTCCCCCAACCCCCACCATCCACCTCCCGTTTTATGAGTTTTGCGCAAGGGGTCGCAAGAAGGCCAAAGCCAAATCTCCACTCTGGTAAACACGGGTGACCCGGGTCAGCCAATTCTGAATAACAGCGCGCATGTTGACGAGCGCAACAGCGCTGGAACCCGGCCAGCGGAATCAATTAGTCCACGTTGCTTCTCGGGATTTTCTGTTGGCTGGTGGAGTGCTTGCTGCTGGCTGAAGATGCAACACTTCACCATTTTTTTTTTTTTTTTTTTGTGTACGCTCACCTTGACTGCACAGCCAACGTTTAACCCCGTTTGTCCAACCCTGGCGGATATTCATTCATTGAAACCTTATGTACACGCAGAACGAACCCCAAGTGTATATTTCACGAAGAAATCCTCATGTTTTTTAAGCTGTTTACTTTCTCGCGTTGGTGAAAAGAAGCCACGTAAATGTGAAGTGCTTAACCCGCCAGGCGTCACTTTGCTCGCGACAGACAAAGGCGCAAAGCGACTCTGTTTAACGCTCGGGCGAGCTCCGGAGGATCTAAATGAGCTTATAGCGACGCTGAAATAAGCTCGGCCATCAGGTCACGTCGTGGCCTTAACATCCGGCGGGCCGACACATACAGGAAGATGAATGCTGAGCACTTGCACTTGATCATATCGTTTAATCGTACACGCTGACAAAAGAGGCGTGGGAGCGTGAAAGAGTGTTTGGGGGGGAAAAGACCAGCGAGTCTGATTATGACACTCGCAAAGATTGCCAAGTACGAGGATAAACGACAGATAATAGTCTGTCTTTGGTGAAGCAGCATGTGGTATGGAGAGGTCCTCCGCTTACGATCCGTTTGTCCGGTGTTACCCGAAGTTGTCCGTCACTTACGCAGTGGGAAAGTCATGATTACAGTTAAATATTTGAAACGCTTCACGGTGGAATGAGTCTTCGCACGTCACCGTCCGCCATTTTGCAGCACGGTCCCACATGAAGCCTTTTTGGGACTTGGCAGCACTAATGTCGGACCCTGAGCAGAAATCAGCGCTGAAATCAGAAGAACAAAATGACACAGATATTCGAATGACACAGGATTCAGATTTCGTACTCCAAGTTCCAGAAAGGTTTCCCCAATCTTAATCTTTTGTTTTGCCTTTTTTTTTTTTTTTTTTTTAATTTAGTTTTCAGGCCGGTTCTGTTTTTGTTACTTTTCGTTATTTAAAAAAAATGTTTCGTTTTAGTTTGTTTCCGTATTAGTTTTCGTTTTTCCTCTTTTTTTTTTTTTTTTTTTAACTCATTCAGTACCAGCCATTTTTTTTTATTTTTTTTTTACTGGATTTTGACCCTTGCAAGGCCCACAGAATATTGTGTTCCATTTCTATGAAAACATGGAGCCTACCAAAAGAAAGATTAAAGTCTCTTCTTTTGTCAGGAAAAAAAAGTATATTTCTATCTGTTTCCGTTTTGCAGGAATTAACATTAGAATATAGAATACATGAAAACATGGACAACATGGACATGGCTGATCGCTTTTACTCTGCTGACACCATGTAAGAAGCTACATCAAAGCCTTCTTTATGTTAAAAAACAATTAAAAAAAAAAAAAAAAGTCTAAACACGTTTTTAAAAAACTTTTTACACGTTTTGGGGATTGATTGAGTTAAGTGTATTTCTTATGTGCAATTTATTTAACCAACACCAGGGTAAAATGAAAGAAGTAACATTTCTTACCAAGCGTTGCATTTCAGCTGAGTTAAATGAAAACGCAGGCGAGGCGAGCCATTGGAGGCAAAAGTCAAGCAGGGAAAATTGGAGGACATCTAGGAGCGACATCATCTGAAGGTGCTTATCTATTGGCTGCTGCTAGATGACGTCACTTGTGTGTGACATAACTTTCAAACATCCTTATTCTGGTTAGTATCGAAATAAATGTACTTAAATCACATTTAAAATCAACCCCAACGGCTCATGAATTAGTTTGTTAGTTTTGTAAACATAAAATGTAGTTTTAGTTTTCCTTTTTTAACTCATTCAAACCCATAAACGTGTAAACACGTTTTTTAATACTTTGTCCTTCACTTCCAAAAGCGTATTTACATGTTTTTTAATGCACAAGCATACAGAAGGCTTTGATGGAGCTTGTGAAATGAAGAGGTGGCTTAAAGCAATGGTAGTTATTACAAAAAATGGCCAACAGGTGGTAGCAGAGTATAAGAGATCAGCCAGGGCCATGTTGCAACAAGCTCATTTTGCCAGTGTTTTCAGCAGGTTTGTGTATAATTGCTGCAAATTGGAAACAGACACAAATATACATTTTTTTTCCTGATGAAAGAAGAGACTCTAATCTTTCTTTTTGTAGGTTCCATGTTTTTATAGCAAAAGCACACAATATTCTGTGGGCCTTGCAAAATCAAGTAAAACAGCCGGCAGCGAAGAGGGTTGCTTCAGTGACAATAGCTGGGAGTGAATGAGTTAGACAATTTTCTTTTTCTTTTTTTTATTTATTTCAAATGTTTTTGAATTTTAGTTTAAGCTATTTCGTAAATTTTCTTTTACTGAAATAACCTTGGTCCTCGAGGGCCGGAGTCCTGCAGGTTTTGGACGTTTCCGTCCTCCAACACACCTGATTGGAAAGATCAGGATTGCTATCAGGCTTCTGCAGAGCTTGCTGATGAGCCGATTATATGAATCAGGAGTGTTGGAGGACGGAAACATCTGAAACCTGCAAGACTCTAGCCCTCGAGGACCAGGATTGGGGAAGGCCTGGTTTAGTTCTGAGGTATTCCGTTGCCCCGGATGCCAAAATTTAGACACAGCCGCAGTCCAAACGTCCTTCAAAAGTTCAGGTAATGCCAAAAACATTTTTAATCATCCGCTCAATAGAATCACTAATCCGATACAATATATGACGGCTTGAAAATATATCCGAGTTCAGAAAAAAAATGCTTCTTCCTTAATATCCACGCAAATCTCCTTGAGATCTATTTTTTGTTTTCTTCCTCACTGAAATATTGCCGTTGTTTTTAATGAAGCATCCTGACAACTATCTGGCGCCTTCATTTAGCCGCGTAGGCGCTCAATCCCCAAGAGGGCCAATTAGGACGTGATGCGCCACTTAAAATTTTTCTCGTCTAAAATCTCACGTCCACTCCGGTCTGTCGTCTCGTTCGAACGCTGTCTGTCTTCACACGGCAACGACTTGTGATCTTTTTGGCTCGACGGCGCTCGTCGGACGGCGTTTTGGGCGTCTCAACCGCGTAATTGTTTGCGAAAGGTAGAAGACGTCCTGTTTGAGCTTTTTGAGGACTGGAGTGACAGTCTGGCACAAGTTTACAAAAGACCTTTGAGGTTATTTGAGGATATGGAAAGGAACTGAAATGATAAAAAAAGGAACAAGAAACGCTATTCTTGTTTCTTACCTTAGAAAAACGGCAAATGGACTTGTAAGTTGCGACTAAAATTACTCCATTTTATGGTTTGAACAATGAGTGAAAAATGTTTCCAGAGCAGATCATATTTCTGAGACATCCAAGATTTGGACATTTGCCGACTTTAGGCTCAAAATGTGCCTGATTATCGGTATTAGTGTTAATTTCGTCAACGAAAACTAAACAAAATTGATTTCGTCAACACACATTTTTCACCGGACTAAAACTAGACTAGACTGGACTGGACTGAAACACTCATTAATAAACCGTAACTGAGACTAAATCATGCATTTTCGTCGACTAATGAAGACGAGGCGAAAATGTAGTTCGCTTAATAAAAACTGGACTAAAATCTATGGATATTTTAGTTCATGAACAAAATGAGAAAATGAAATGATTTTGTAAAATCTTGTCTGCTAGTCTGTCACTGTGACACTATCATGTGACATATGTCATGTGACACACCCACTTTCAAATCTGCAGCTAGCGAGTGCAACATCCAAACACATGTAACAGACAAGAGGTGGATTATTATGTACCGCTAACTAATGCTGACTAATTTACCTGCTTGTAGCATGGTACCGTAGTAGCCACTTACCTGAAATACTTTTTTAATTTGTGTGTAAAGTTGTTTTTCATCAAAAAAGATGAGAGAAAAAAAATATGTGAAATAGCTTTAGATCTGAAATGTTCAACATTATCTGCTGACAAAAAAACAAAAAACAAAGCAGGGGTAAAATGACTAACGAGACTAAACCGTTAACCGTTTTTGTTGACTAAAAGTAGATGAACGAAAATGATATTTTCTTGGACTAAAATAAAGACTAAAATGCTAGATTTATAGTCAACTAAAAATGGACTAAATAAAAATGAGATGAAGTTGACAAAGTATGATAAAAATAACAAGAGTGCTTGAAATTGGACTAAAACTGAGACTAAATTTGAAAATGCCTGATAAAATTACCACTAATCAGTATGTATGTACCCAGATTTAGTCTCCCAGGTTTGGTCCACATCTTGACATCTCATCCGTCATCACCTTGGCTGTTAAGTCTTTGATTTGTACTTTCTTGCGGACTGCTCACTGATACCTCGAGGTATACGCAGCAGTGCATTCTGGGAGGTCGCCTTGTTTGCTATTGATTGAGAAACACTGAAACCCTAAAAAAAAAAGAGAAAGTCCAATTTTATGGACTGCCCAACTGGACCGGCGGTGCCTGACATTTTCTAACTGGCTCATCCTCACCGGTTCTTTGATGCACATTGGCTGCTTTCCAGGCCGCCTGGCAGGCATGAAAGTGTAAAGAAGTTCCCTGGAAAGCGCCGCCAAACGTCTCCTATTCACTCTCACCGCATCAATCAGAAATTCCAATGAACTCCGACAAATTCTTGAGCCGAGTTGCTTGGCACATTCGCCATTGCGAGTGTTTTGAGTCCACGTTGGGGCGATTCGTCCATTCATCTCCCGCGTCCCGCCCTCGCATTTCTTCCGTTTGCTACCTTATTAGCGACTCTGAAGTGGGCTGGAATCTTCTCCCCTGGCTTGCCGCCCACCCGCCAAAAAAGAAACGTGGGCTCATGGGATGATTTTTCACTGGCAGCAGCTTGACGTTGATGGATGGAGGATCATTAGACATTTGCCAGTTTGCTTGGGTGGAGAGTTATTTTCAGCTGTTAATGTATGGCAAGCAAGAAGCCGGGCTGCTTGGATCTCAGACGCTTCCTGGTTGGTTCACAGGCAGAATGGAGATGGCAGCGGGTATAAACATGCGAGTTGTGCCATGGCGCTCTTGGCTCACCTTGCGAGATGTTACAAGAAGAAATCGAACTCACTCGATGTGCAGAGATTTAGCTTGTTTGGCTAATTCTGATTTTATGGAATTTACACTACAGATAACCTCGCTAGGGTATACCGTAGAGACAACATGAGACCCAGTAAGTCAGAATCGTAATAAAGTTGTTTCTTTTGAGGAAAATCGTTCCAAGTCTACGAAAGTCGTAATTAAGTTTGTGAAACTGTGTATGGATAAAGGACTGTAGACAAAGACTTTCCTCATCAAAGTTACGTTGCAGTATGAATATGAGGCACTGACACTGTTAAATTTACGGTAATTTTGGTACTTGCTCGTGCTGGTTGCAACTTTATTGTCATAGTATTATTTTTTGGACTGTTATAATTGTTATGGGTTGTTGTCAGATGATGTGATGTTGTCAGATGTTGTTATGATGTCCCTTATGATGATTTATAACGATTAGCCACTCTTAGTTTGGCTAGTCTTATGCAGTTACTATGTATCTTATGATGGTAATATGATGATTAGTTAGTTTGTCCAGACTTATGTAGTTACTATGTATCTTATGACGACAATGTATGATGATTAGTCATGCTTGGTTTGTCTACACTTATGCAGTTACTATGTATCTTATGAGATAATTAATGATGATTAGCCACTCTTAGCTTATTTAGCCTTATGCAGTTACAATGTCACCTATGATGATCATGTATGTATTAGTCACACCTAGTTTGTCTAGTCTTGTGCAGTTACTTACTTACTATTTACCTTATGATGATAATCTATGATGATTAGCCACTCTAGTTAGTCTAGTCTCATGCAGTTACTATGCATCTTATGATGGTCATGTATGATGATTAGCCACTTATAGC
This sequence comes from Festucalex cinctus, assembly GCF_051991245.1. Taxonomy (NCBI): domain Eukaryota; kingdom Metazoa; phylum Chordata; class Actinopteri; order Syngnathiformes; family Syngnathidae; genus Festucalex; species Festucalex cinctus. Next base: position 7,982,288 of record NC_135430.1, on the reverse strand, counting down.
TTGTTTAGTCTTATGCAGTTACTATGTCACCTATGATGACAATGTATGATGGTTATCCACTCTTAGTTTGTCTAGTCTTATGCAGTCACTATGAGGACGATGCCTCGATACTCAGCCATCTCTACTCCTTTCATACAGCGCAGCCACACAGGGGGAAAAAAATATCAAATTTAGCACCCTGGTTTGCGTTAATGTTTTTTGCCTCTGATGCAACCTTGGAAATTCGTGGGTCTCCTTCGTCCCCACAATTTTGTGTTGGCCCCTTTCACACATAACGTGGGTGACTGATTCGGTGGTTGTTACTGTGCCAAAGAATGATGAATCGGTGTTTTCTGTGTAGAATAACAATTTTGATGGTCCATTTTGTTCTTCGTCACGTGAGACTGTAATTCAGTTCCAAAGTGCTTTCGTTCATCCAAACGGTGCCTCATTTCCTTTAAATGTGACTTTCAGCCGCGCAGCTTTCACTTTGGACAAATTAGCCATCAGATCGGCCATTACGCCTCCTCCGACCGCATTTCACTCTCTGCTCTAATTGTTATAAACGTCAGGATGAAATGTTGCATTTCCGCCGCGTCGCAAGTGTCCCCGAGGTTTTCCTAATGGCGCCGTCCACAATTTGATGGCGCAGAATGACTTCTGGGGGGAGCGCCATTTGTCACTCCATATTGACTCCGTCGTGTCTGTCTTCCGCAGTGATGGTCCTTCTCATCGTGACCATGCGCCGCCGGCGGAAGGTGCCGCTCATCCTGGAGGAGGAGCGCGACGTCCGCGAGAACATCGTCCGCTACGACGACGAGGGCGGCGGCGAGGAGGACACGGAGGCCTTCGACATGGTGGCCTTGCGCAACCTCAACGTCATCCGGGACCCCGGCGTGCGGCGGGACGTCACCCCGGACACGCCCACTTTCTTCCATTACACCTCCGGCACCTCGACGACGACGGCGGCGGCCCGCCCGGCCTACAAGTCGCTCCCGGACAACGTGGTGTTCCGCGAGTTCATCTGGGAGCGGCTCAATGACGCCGACGTGGATCCGTCGGCGCCGCCGTACGACTCGCTGCAGACGTACGCCTTCGAGGGCAGTGGCTCGGTGGCCGACTCGCTCAGCTCGCTGGAGTCGCTCAGCACCGACTCGGACCAGAACTACGATTACCTCAGCAACTGGGGGCCGCGCTTCAAGAAGCTGGCCGACCTGTACGGCAACGCGGACGGCTCCAAACCTTTGAACGTCGGCGGAGCGGGAGGACACTGACGGTGAGAGTTTCACGGTGAGACGATTTAGTCCAGGAGAGATTCAAGGAAAGTCGAGCGAAAGACTCTTGAAAAAGCTCCTGTGGTAGATGGATACGACTCCAAATTTCAAGATTTCTCGTTGGGGCTGCACTACAAACTGCGTAATGGGAAGGAGGAGGAGCCTTTCCATAGGGTGTGGGACGGCGCTAACTGTCCTACCTGCCGTCATTTTACTATCGAAAAAGATGATCACCTGGAAAAATCGGTTCTGAAGTTGAGTCAACTGGACTCTTGTTGCTCGAGTCTACTTGTCTCGATTCAACTTTTGTGGATTATCACGACTTGGACGACCGAGACTCTACACCGTACTCACTACTCGCAAAAAGATTGGAAATGTTCCAGTTTCAGGTGAAATTTCAGGATGAACCTAAAATGCACGACAACCTTTCCAGGTGAACCTTTAATGACATTCTCAAAACTTTTGAACGCACGTCCGAACGTTCAATATTTTGTCACGAGCGGGTTTTCGCTAGTGGGGTTTCCATCTACCTATTTTTATTAGAATTTTTAAGAATTGCGAAAAAGAAACTGAATGGAAATGCCAGAAATCCGGAAAAAGGCCCACAATTCTCAAAATGTTTTTACGCTTGGAGGGGGTGCATTTTGAAACGTATTGAAAAAAAGTCAAATGCACATTTTGGCTATGAAAACAGCTTTTGCGACTGGATATATATGGTACGACGCACGTTTTGACCGGATATTACGTCACACGTACGTTTGTCGTCGCAAAAATATGCAGATGATAAAGTAAGATACGTTTGAGGACACGAAGAAACACAAACATGACTACAGAGATTCAGCGAGACTCGGAAGAGTCACAGAAAGGCATTAAAGTGGAAATCCTTGGAAATTTTCATGACACAAACATTTGTTGGGAATTTTGCTGGAAGGCAAAATAATGCATCTTTATTTCTGTCGCGCGTTTCATCCAGAACAACATTTAAAGGTAAAAGAATTGAAGACGTTTGAAAAAGAAAAAGAATCAAATACATGATTTTAAAATACCTTGGGTGGGGGGAAGCAGTTTTTTTTAATCAGGATTTAAAAGCATTTACACTTGACTACGCTCCTGTTGGCAGCTTATTCCATTTGCGTGCAGCATAACATCTAAATACTGCTTCACCATGTTTGTTTTCAACTTTTGTCTTCAACCTCCACGAAATGAGCCGAGTCTGCTGACCTCAGAACCCTACTGGGTTTATATTCAATCAGCATTTTTGTAACGTATTCTTGACCTTCAGCCATTCGTTTTTTGTTTGTAGACCAGTCGCATCATCCTACAGCTGACTGAGGTGCCCGTCGAAAGTCTTTTACAACTGTAATCTTTAGTGATCTCTTTGCGACGCACATTCAAAAAGTTTAGAGAAAATCAAATCAGCAATTTGGGTTCATCCTGAAACTTTTTTGTGAGCAATGTAAGTTAGTTTTGTTTTTAAGGGTGGGGCCTGGGGGAGGCGGGTGTCTCAAACAAGTAGCGCAACATGCTAAGGAAGAATCAAGAATTTTTTTTTTCTCCCTGTCAGAGAGCAAAACAATCCTATTTGGCTGTGCAGGGTCCAGCTTAGGTTCGTTTTTGTGTTTTTGTTTTGTTTTTGTTGTTGTTGTTTTTTTAACAGGGCGGTGGGGGGTTGGTTGTTGGACAGCATCATTCTTATTGCGCTTGATTGTGACACTGACGCCATTTAGACGCTAGAAGACAAAGAACAGTCATACGGCGCCGAAGTGTTTTGCTTCTGTAGTCCAGCATATATGGTCACCTTCATTAACACACACTGTACACACACACTGTATGATAATCATGTACTTTTTTTTTTTTTCTACACTTTCACGTACGTAACTGATGAGTGTTGCTATTTATTTTCAGCAGGCAGGATTGTGACTTTTTATTCTGTCTTTTTTTTTTTCATGAAATAAAATTGCAGAGTTGTCGCGTGTCTTTTTTTCCGGTTATCAACTCAGTCTCAACAAACTGTGTGATAAACCAGACTCAAAATAATTGCTTTGTCACATACATCTGCTATGCAACAAACCAATTTTGTGTGTGTGTGTGTGTGTGTGTGTGTGTGTGTGGGGGGGGGGGGGGGGGGGGGGGGGGGAGAAATCTTAATGGGCTCTTTGCATATAATCTCTTACTAAAAAATTGTGTTATTCTCCATGCGGTGTTTACAAGACTCGTCCAAACTATCACAAACGTATGTCGTTTTGACGCCTCAAAAAAATCCATCTCAAGTTAAAACGTGACTCTCATGCAGCATCTTTATGGCTCAGAAATAGCGAGACAAAAACACTCGCCGTTGGCAAACCATGCGGCGGCATAAATAAACAAGTGGCGGCACAAGGCGGACATCTTGGACAGATGTCAATCAAAATCAGGAGGAGGCGTTCGACAAGGTGCTTACCACGGGGGATGCTTAGCGGCAATTAGGCAACGCTACTCGCCATCAGCGCCGACACGGGCCGTCCGCTGATTGGCCGCCTCCAGCTGACATTCTTATCGCAAGCCAGCATCGGTGGCGCCAAATTGGCCCGACGGAGAAACGCCGTGTTCCAGGCAGGCATGTGGCTGACATAAATGGTGGGTATAAAAAGTCTTATATACATGGTCGTTTTTAAAAAAAATAAAACGCCTTACTATACATGGTCGTTTAAAATAAAAACAAAAAATAAAACGCCTTGCTATACATGGTCGTTTTTAAAAAAAAAAAAAAACGCCTTACTATACATGGTCGTTTTTAAAAAAAAAAAAAAAACGCCTTACTATACATGGTCGTTTTTTTAAAAAAATAAAACGCCTTACTATACATGGTCGTTTTTTTTTTTTTTTTTTTTTTTAATTAAAACACCTTACTATACATGGTCGTTTAAAAAAAACAAAAAAAAACGCCTTACTATACATGGTCGTTTTTAAAAAACAAAACAAAACAAAAAAAACGCCTTACTATACATGGTCGTTATTTTAAAAAAATAAAACGCCTTACTATACATGGTCGTTTTTTTGAAAAAATAAAACGCCTTACTTTACATGGTCGTTTTTTTTAAATGATATAACGCCTTACTATACATGGTCATTTAAAAAAATAAATTAAACGCCTTACTATACATGGTCGTTTTTAAAAAAATAAATAAAACGCCTTACTATACGTGGTCGTTTTTAAAAAAAAAAAATAAAACGCCTTACTATACATGGTCGTTTTTTTGAAAAAATAAAACGCCTTACTATACATGGTCGTTTTTTTGAAAAAATAAAACGCCTTACTATACATGGTCGTTTTTTTAAAATGATATAACGCCTTACTATACATGGTCATTTAAAAAAATAAATAAAACGCCTTACTATACATGGTCGTTTAAAAAAAAAAAAAAACGCCTTACTATACATGGTCGTTTAAAAAAAAAAAAAAAAAAAAAAACGCCTTACTATACGTGGTCGTTTTTAAAAAAAAATAAAACGCCTTACTATACATGGTCGTTTTTAAAAAAATAAATAAAACGCCTTACTATACATGGTCGTTTTAAAAAAAAAATAAAACGCCTTACTATACATGGTCGTTTTTTTGAAAAAATAAAACGCCTTACTATACATGGTCGTTATTTTAAAAAAATAAAACGCCTTACTATACATGGTCGTTTTTTTGAAAAAATAAAACGCCTTACTATACATGGTCGTTATTTTAAAAAAATAAAACGCCTTACTATACATGGTCGTTTTTTTGAAAAAATAAAACGCCTTACTATACATGGTCGTTATTTTAAAAAAATAAAACGCCTTACTATACATGGTCGTTTTTTTGAAAAAATAAAACGCCTTACTATACATGGTCGTTTTTTTTAACTCATTCACTGCCTTTGACAAGTATACTTGTCAATTGTATTTTTTAGAGCGGTGCTAAATGGGGGCGAATCTGAGCATGCTCCACTGTAAATATCAAACTTGGAAACAACTTTACTGATGCCCAACCACCGGTAGATGACATCATTGCCCCATTTTATAGGAAATAAACACAGTTTCAGAGTCCATGGGAGAAATGGCTGTATTTTGGCAAACCTACATTTTTCTGCTGTCAATTATAAAAGAACGGGACGGGACAAAAAGTAGGGAGTCTATTCTGTTATTTGGTAGATTCGGTTTATATATAATTATTGAATGTAATATCACGTGAGTATTGGAAATGTAAAAATTTTCTATAATGACTGGCAGTGAATGAGTTAAATGATATAACGCCTTACTATACATGGTCATTTAAAAAAATAAATAAAACGCCTTACTATACATGGTAGTTTTTTTTTTTTTAAATAAAACGCCTTACTATACATGGTCGTTTTTAAAAAACAAAACAAAACAAAAAAAACGCCTTACTATACATGGTCGTTATTTTAAAAAAATAAAACGCCTTACTATACATGGTCGTTTTTTTGAAAAAATAAAACGCCTTACTTTACATGGTCGTTTTTTTTAAATGATATAACGCCTTACTATACATGGTCATTTAAAAAAAATAAATAAAACGCCTTACTATACATGGTCGTTTTTAAAAAAAAAAATTAAACGCCTTACTATACGTGGTCGTTTTTAAAAAAAAATAAAACGCCTTACTATACATGGTCGTTTTTAAAAAAAAATAAAACGCCTTACTATACATGGTCGTTTTTTTGAAAAAATAAAACGCCTTACTATACATGGTCGTTTTTTTAAAATGATATAACGCCTTACTATACATGGTCATTTAAAAAACTAAATAAAACGCCTTACTATACATGGTAGTTTTTTTTTTTTTTTTAAATAAAACGCCTTACTATACATGGTCGTTTTTAAAAAAAAAATAAAACGCCTTACTATACATGGTCGTTTAAAAAAACAAAAAAAAAACAAAAAAAAAAACGCCTTACTATACGTGGTCGTTTTAAAAAAAAAAATAAAACGCCTTACTATACATGGTCGTTTTTAAAAAAAAAATAAAACGCCTTACTATACATGGTCGTTTTTTTAAAATGATATAACGCCTTACTATACATGGTCATTTAAAAAAATAAATAAAACGCCTTACTATACATGGTAGTTTTTTTTTTTTTTTAAATAAAACGCCTTACTATACATGGTCGTTTTTAAAAAAAAAAAAAAACTACCATGTATAGTAAGGCGTTTAAAAAAAAAAACAAAAAAAAAACGCCTTACTATACGTGGTCGTTTTTAAAAAAAAAATAAAACGCCTTACTATACATGGTCGTTTTTAAAAAACAAAACAAAACAAAAAAAACGCCTTACTATACATGGTCGTTTTAAAAAAAAAAAAATTCAACGCCTTACTATACGTGGTCGTTTTTAAAAAAAAATAAAACGCCTTACTATACATGGTCGTTTTTAAAAAAAAATAAAACGCCTTACTATACATGGTCGTTTTTTTGAAAAAATAAAACGCCTTACTATACATGGTCGTTTTTTTAAAATGATATAACGCCTTACTATACATGGTCATTTAAAAAAATAAATAAAACGCCTTACTATACATGGTATTTTTTTTTTTTTTTAAATAAAACGCCTTACTATACATGGTCGTTTTTAAAAAAAAATAAAACGCCTTACTATACATGGTCGTTTAAAAAAAAAAATAAAACGCCTTACTATACATGGTCGTTTAAAAAAAAAACAAACAAAAAAAAAAAACGCCTTACTATACGTGGTCGTTTTTAAAAAAAAAATAAAACGCCTTACTATACATGGTCGTTTAAAAAAAAAATAAAACGCCTTACTATACATGGTCGTTTTTAAAAAAAAATAAAACGCCTTACTATACATGGTCGTTTAAAAAAAAAATAAAACGCCTTACTATACATGGTCGTTTAAAAAAAAAAAAAAAAAAAAAAAAAACGCCTTACTATACGTGGTCGTTTTAAAAAAAAAATAAAACGCCTTACTATACATGGTCGTTTTTAAAAAAAATTAAAACGCCTTACTATACATGGTCGTTTTTAAAAAAAAAATAAAACGCATTACTATACATCGTCTTTTTTTTTTTTTTAAATAAAACGCCTTACTATACATGGTCGTTTTTAAAAAAAAAATAAAACGCCTTACTATACATGGTCGTTTAAAAAAAAAAAAAATTAAACGCCTTACTATACATGGTCGTTTAAAAAAAAAATAAAACGCCTTACTATACATGGTCGTTTTTAAAAAAAAATAAAACGCCTTACTATACATGGTCGTTTTAAAAAAAAAATAAAACGCCTTACTATACATGGTCGTTTTTAAAAAAATAAATAAAACGCCTTACTATACATGGTCGTTTTTTTATTAAAATAAAACGCCTTACTATACATGGTCGTTTTTTAAAAAATAAAATAAAACGCCTCACTATACATGGTCGTTTTTTAAAAAAAAATAAAACGCCTTACTATACATGGTCGTTTTTAAAAAAAAAATAAAACGCATTACTATACATCGTCTTTTTTTTTTTTTTAAATAAAACGCCTTACTATACATGGTCGTTTAAAATAAAAACAAAAAATAAAACGCCTTGCTATACATGGTCGTTTTAAAAAATAAATAAAACGCCTTACTATACATGGTCGTTATTTTAAAAAATTAAAACGCCTTACTATACATGGTCGTTTTTTTGAAAAAAAAAAAAAACGCCTTACTATACATGGTCGTTTTTTGAAAAAAATAAAACGCCTTACTATACATGGTCGTTTTGTTTATTGTTTTTTTTTAAATTAAAACACCTTAATATACATGGTCGTTTTTAAAAAAAAATAAAACGCCTTACTATACATGGTCGTTATTTTAAAAAATTAAAACGCCTTACTATACATGGTCGTTATTTAAAAAAATTAAAACGCCTTACTACACATGGTCGTTTTTTTGAAAAAAAATAAAACGCCTTACTATACATGGTCGTTTTTTGAAAAAAATAAAACGCCTTACTATACATGGTCGTTTTGTTTATTGTTTTTTTTTTAATTAAAACACCTTAATATACATGGTCGTTTTTAAAAAAAAATAAAACGCCTTACTATACATGGTCGTTTAAAAAAAAACAAAAAAAAATACGCCTTACTATACGTGGTCGTTTTTAAAAAAAAATAAAACGCCTTACTATACATGGTCGTTTTTAAAAAAAAATAAAACGCCTTACTATACATGGTCGTTTTTTTGAAAAAATAAAACGCCTTACTATACATGGTCGTTTTTTTAAAATGATATAACGCCTTACTATACATGGTCGTTTTTAAAAAAATAAATAAAACGCCTTACTATACATGGTCGTTTTTAAAAAAAAATAGAACGCCTTACTATACATGGTCGTTTTTAAAAAAATAATAAAACGCCTTACTATACATGGTCGTTTTTAAAAAAAATTAAAACGCCTTACTATACATGGTCGTTTATAAAAAAAAATAAAACGCCTTACTATACATGGTCGTTTTTTTTTTTTTAAATAAAACGCCTTATATACATGGTCGTTTTTAAAAAAAAAAATAAAACGCCTTACTATACATGGTCGTTTAAAAAAAAAACAAAAAAAAATACGCCTTACTATACGTGGTCGTTTTTAAAAAAAAATAAAACGCCTTACTATACATGGTCGTTTTTTTGAAAAAATAAAACGCCTTACTATACATGGTCGTTTTTTTAAAATGATATAACGCCTTACTATACATGGTCATTTAAAAAAATAAAATAAAACGCCTTACTATACATGGTAGTTTTTTTTTTTTTAAATAAAACGCCTTACTATACATGGTCGTTTTTTAAAAAAAAAAAAAAACGCCTTACTATACATGGTCGTTTTTTTGAAAAAATAAAACGCCTTACTATACATGGTCGTTTTTAAAAAAATAAATAAAACGCCTTACTATACATGGTCGTTTTTAAAAAAATAAATAAAACGCCTTACTATACATGGTCGTTTTTAAAAAAATAAATAAAACACCTTACTATACATGGTCGTTTTAAAAAAAAAATAGAACGCCTTACTATACATGGTCGTTTTTAAAAAAAATTAAAACGCCTTACTATACATGGTCGTTTATAAAAAAAAATAAAACGCCTTACTATACATGGTCGTTTTTTTTTTTTTAAATAAAACGCCTTACTATACATGGTCGTTTTTAAAAAAAAATAAATAAAACGCCTTACTATACATGGTCGTTTTTAAAAAAAAAAATAAAACGCCTTACTATACATGGTCGTTTTAAAAAAAAAAGAAAACGCCTTACTATACGTGGTCGTTTTAAAAAAATAATAAAACGCCTTACTATACATGGTCGTTTTTAAAAAAAAATAAAACGCCTTACTATACATGGTCGTTTTTTGAAAAAAATAAAACGCCTTACTATACATGGTCGTTTTTAAAAAAAAAATAAAACGCCTTACTATACATGGTCGTTTTTAAAAAAAAAAATTAAACGCCTTACTATACATGGTCGTTTAAAAAAAAAAATAAAACGCCTTACTATACGTGGTCGTTTTTAAAAAAAAAATAAAACGCCTTACTATACATGGTCGTTTTTAAAAAAAAATAAAACGCCTTACTATACATGGTCGTTTATAAAAAAAAATAAAACGCCTTACTATACATGGTCGTTTTTTTTTTTTAAATAAAACGCCTTACTATACATGGTCGTTTTTAAAAAAAAAAATAAAACGCCTTACTATACATGGTCGTTTTAAAAAAAAAAAATTAAACGCCTTACTATACATGGTCGTTTTAAAAAAAAAAAGAAAACGCCTTACTATACGTGGTCGTTTTAAAAAAAAAATAAAACGCCTTACTATACATGGTCGTTTTTAAAAAAAAATAAAACGCCTTACTATACATGGTCGTTTTTTGAAAAAAATAAAACGCCTTACTATACATGGTCGTTTTTAAAAATAAATAAAACGCCTTACTATACATGGTCGTTTTTAAAAAAAAAAAATAAAACGCCTTACTATACATGGTCGTTTTAAAAAAAAAATAAAACGCCTTACTATACGTGGTCGTTTTTAAAAAAAAAATAAAACGCCTTACTATACATGGTCGTTATTTTAAAAAATTAAAACGCCTTACTATACATGGTCGTTTTTTTGAAAAAAAAAAAAACGCCTTACTATACATGGTCGTTTTTTGAAAAAAATAAAACGCCTTACTATACATGGTCGTTTTGTTTATTGTTTTTTTTTTAATTAAAACACCTTAATATACATGGTCGTTTTTTAAAAAAAATAAAACGCCTTACTATACATGGTCGTTATTTTAAAAAATTAAAACGCCTTACTATACATGGTCGTTATTTAAAAAAATTAAAACGCCTTACTACACATGGTCGTTTTTTTGAAAAAAAATAAAACGCCTTACTATACATGGTCGTTTTTTGAAAAAAATAAAACGCCTTACTATACATGGTCGTTTTGTTTATTGTTTTTTTTTTAATTAAAACACCTTAATATACATGGTCGTTTTTAAAAAAAAATAAAACGCCTTACTATACATGGTCGTTTAAAAAAAAACAAAAAAAAATACGCCTTACTATACGTGGTCGTTTTTAAAAAAAAATAAAACGCCTTACTATACATGGTCGTTTTTAAAAAAAAATAAAACGCCTTACTATACATGGTCGTTTTTTTGAAAAAATAAAACGCCTTACTATACATGGTCGTTTTTTTAAAATGATATAACGCCTTACTATACATGGTCGTTTTTTTGAAAAAATAAAACGCCTTACTATACATGGTCGTTTTTTTAAAATGATATAACGCCTTACTATACATGGTCATTTAAAAAAATAAAATAAAACGCCTTACTATACATGGTAGTTTTTTTTTTTTTTTAAATAAAACGCCTTACTATACATGGTCGTTTTTAAAAAAAAAAATAAAACGCCTTACTATACATGGTCGTTTTTTTGAAAAAATAAAACGCCTTACTATACATGGTCGTTTTTTTAAAATGATATAACGCCTTACTATACATGGTCATTTTTTTTTTTTAAATAAAACGCCTTACTATACATGGTCGTTTTTAAAAAAAAAATAAAACACCTCACTATACATGGTCGTTTTTAAAAAAAAAATCAAACGCCTTACTATACATGGTCGTTTTTAAAAAAAAATAGAACGCCTTACTATACATGGTCGTTTTTAAAAAAATAATAAAACGCCTTACTATACATGGTCGTTTTTAAAAAAAAATTAAAACGCCTTACTATACATGGTCGTTTATAAAAAAAAATAAAACGCCTTACTATAAATGGTCGTTTTTTTTTTTTTAAATAAAACGCCTTACTATACATGGTCGTTTTTAAAAAAAAAAATAAAACGCCTTACTATACATGGTCGTTTTTAAAAAAATAAATAAAACGCCTTACTATACATGGTCGTTTAAAAAAAAAAAGAAAACGCCTTACTATACGTGGTCGTTTTAAAAAAATAATAAAACGCCTTACTATACATGGTCGTTTTTAAAAAAAAATAAAACGCCTTACTATACATGGTCGTTTTTTGAAAAAAATAAAACGCCTTACTATACATGGTCGTTTTTAAAAATAAATAAAACGCCTTACTATACATGGTCGTTTTTAAAAAAAAAATAAAACGCCTTACTATACATGGTCGTTTTAAAAAAAAAAAATTAAACGCCTTACTATACATGGTCGTTTTAAAAAAAAAAATAAAACGCCTTACTATACGTGGTCGTTTTTAAAAAAAAAATAAAACGCCTTACTATACATGGTCGTTTTTAAAAAAAAATAAAACGCCTTACTATACATGGTCGTTTATAAAAAAAAATAAAACGCCTTACTATACATGGTCGTTTTTTTTTTTTAAATAAAACGCCTTACTATACATGGTCGTTTTTAAAAAAATAAATAAAACGCCTTACTATACATGGTCGTTTTTAAAAAAAAAAATTAAACGCCTTACTATACATGGTCGTTTTAAAAAAAAAAGAAAACGCCTTACTATACGTGGTCGTTTTAAAAAAAAAATAAAACGCCTTACTATACATGGTCGTTTTTAAAAAAAAATAAAACGCCTTACTATACATGGTCGTTTTTTGAAAAAAATAAAACGCCTTACTATACATGGTCGTTTTTAAAAATAAATAAAACGCCTTACTATACATGGTCGTTTTTAAAAAAAAAATAAAACGCCTTACTATACATGGTCGTTTTTAAAAAAAAATAAAACGCCTTACTATACATGGTCGTTTTTTTAAAATGATATAACGCCTTACTATACATGGTCATTTTTTTTTTTTAAATAAAACGCCTTACTATACATGGTCGTTTTTAAAAAAAAATAAAACACCTCACTATACATGGTCGTTTTTTTAAAAAAAATAAAACGCCTTACTATACATGGTCGTTATTTTAAAAAATTAAAACGCCTTACTATACATGGTCGTTTTTTTAAAAAAAAATAAAACGCCTTACTATACATGGTCGTTTTTTGAAAAAAAGAAAACGCCTTACTATACATGGTCGTTTTTAAAAAAAAATAAAACGCCTTACTATACATGGTCGTTTTAAAAAAAAAAAATAAAACGCCTTACTATACATGGTCGTTTTTAAAAAAAAATAAAACGCCTTACTATACATGGTCGTTTTTTTGAAAAAATAAAACGCCTTACTATACATGGTCGTTTTTTTAAAATGATATAACGCCTTACTATACATGGTCATTTAAAAAAATAAATAAAACGCCTTACTATACATGGTAGTTTTTTTTTTTTTTAAATAAAACGCCTTACTATACATGGTCGTTTTTAAAAAAAAAAAAAACGCCTTACTATACATGGTCGTTTAAAAAAAAAAAAAAAAACAAAAAAAAAAAACGCCTTACTATACGTGGTCGTTTTTAAAAAAAAATAAAACGCCTTACTATACATGGTCGTTTTTTTTAAAAAATAAAACGCCTTACTATACATGGTCGTTTTTTTGAAAAAATAAAACGCCTTACTATACATGGTCGTTTTTTTAAAATGATATAACGCCTTACTATACATGGTCGTTTATAAAAAAAAATAAAACGCCTTACTATACATGGTCGTTTTTTTAAAATGATATAACGCCTTACTATACATGGTCGTTTATAAAAAAAAATAAAACGCCTTACTATACATGGTCGTTTTTTTAAAATGATATAACGCCTTACTATACATGGTCGTTTATAAAAAAAAAATTAAAACGCCTTACTATACATGGTCGTTTATAAAAAAAAATAAAACGCCTTACTATACATGGTCGTTTTTTTTTTTTTAAATAAAACGCCTTACTATACATGGTCGTTTTTAAAAAAAAAATAAAACGCCTTACTATACATGGTCGTTTTTAAAAAAAAAAATTAAACGCCTTACTATACATGGTCGTTTTAAAAAAAAAATAAAACGCCTTACTATACGTGGTCGTTTTTAAAAAAAAATAAAACGCCTTACTATACATGGTCGTTTTTTAAAAAAAATAAAACGCCTTACTATACATGGTCGTTTTTAAAAAAAAATAAAACGCCTTACTATACATGGTCGTTTTTTTGAAAAAAAAAAAACGCCTTACTATACATGGTCGTTTTTTTAAAATGATATAACGCCTTACTATACATGGTCATTTAAAAAAATAAATAAAACGCCTTACTATACATGGTAGTTTTTTTTTAAAAAAATAAAACGCCTTACTATACATGGTCGTTTTTTGAAAAAAAGAAAACGCCTTACTATACATGGTCGTTTTTAAAAAAAAATAAAACGCCTTACTATACATGGTCGTTTTAAAAAATAAAATAAAACGCCTTACTATACATGGTCGTTTTTTAAAAAAAATAAAACGCCTTACTATACATGGTCGTTTTTAAAAAAAAAAATTAAACGCCTTACTATACATGGCCGTTTTAAAAAAAAAATAAAACGCCTTACTATACGTGGTCGTTTTAAAAAAAAAATAAAACGCCTTACTATACATGGTCGTTTTTAAAAAAAAATAAAACGCCTTACTATACATGGTCGTTTATAAAAAAAAAATAAAACGCCTTACTATACATGGTCGTTTTTTTTTTTAAATAAAACGCCTTACTATACATGGTCGTTTTTAAAAAAAAAAATAAAACGCCTTACTATACATGGTCGTTTTAAAAAAAAAAAATTAAACGCCTTACTATACATGGTCGTTTAAAAAAAAAAAGAAAACGCCTTACTATACGTGGTCGTTTTAAAAAAAAAATAAAACGCCTTACTATACATGGTCGTTTTTAAAAAAAAATAAAACGCCTTACTATACATGGTCGTTTTTTGAAAAAAATAAAACGCCTTACTATACATGGTCGTTTTTAAAAATAAATAAAACGCCTTACTATACATGGTCGTTTTTAAAAAAATAAATAAAACGCCTTACTATACATGGTCGTTTTTAAAAAAAAAAGAAAACGCCTTACTATACGTGGTCGTTTTTAAAAAAATAATAAAACGCCTTACTATACATGGTCGTTTTTAAAAAAAAATAAAACGCCTTACTATACATGGTCGTTTTTAAAAAAAAATAAAACTCCTTACTATACATGGTCATTTAAAAAAAATAAATAAAACGCCTTACTAGACATGGTATTTTTTTTTTTTTTTTAAATAAAACGCCTAACTATACATGGTCGTTTTTAAAAAAAAAATAAAACGCCGTTTTTTTGAAAAAATAAAACGCCTTACTATACATGGTCGTTTTTTTAAAATGATATAACGCCTTAGTATACATGGTCGTTTAAAAAAAAAAATAAAACGCCTTACTATACATGGTCGTTTAAAAAAAATAAAAAAAAAAAAAAAAAAACGCCTTACTATACATGGTCGTTATTTTAAAAAAATAAAACGCCTTACTATACATGGTCGTTTAAAAAAAAAAATAAAACGCCTTACTATACATGGTCGTTTTTAAAAAAAAATAAAACGCCTTACTATACATGGTCGTTTAAAAAAAAAACAAAAAAAAAACGCCTTACTATACGTGGTCGTTTTTAAAAAAAAAATAAAACGCCTTACTATACATGGTCGTTTTTAAAAAAAAATAAAACGCCTTACTATACATGGTCGTTTTTTTGAAAAAATAAAACGCCTTACTATACATGGTCGTTTTTTTAAAATGATATAACGCCTTACTATACATGGTCGTTTTTTTGAAAAAATAAAACGCCTTACTATACATGGTCGTTTTTTAAAAATGATATAACGCCTTACTATACATGGTCATTTAAAAAATAAAAATAAAACGCCTTACTATACATGGTAGTTTTTTTTTTTTTAAATAAAACGCCTAACTATACACGGTCGTTTTAAAAAAAAAAATAAAACGCCGTTTTTTTGAAAAAATAAAACGCCTTACTATACATGGTCGTTTTTTTAAAATGATATAACGCCTTACTATACATGGTCATTTTTTTTTTTTAAATAAAACGCCTTACTATACATGGTCGTTTTTAAAAAAAAATAAAACACCTCACTATACATGGTCGTTTTTAAAAAAAAAATAAAACGCCTTACTATACATGGTCGTTATTTTAAAAAATTAAAACGCCTTACTATACATGGTCGTTTTTTTAAAAAAAAATAAAACGCCTTACTATACATGGTCGTTTTTTGAAAAAAAGAAAACGCCTTACTATACATGGTCGTTTTTAAAAAAAAATAAAACGCCTTACTATATACATGGTCGTTTTAAAAAAAAAAATAAAACGCCTTACTATACATGGTCGTTTTTTTTAAAAAATAAAACGCCTTACTATACATGGTCGTTTTTTTTTTTTTTTTTAAATAAAACGCCTTACTATACATGGTCGTTTTTAAAAAAAAATGAAACGCTTTACTATACATGGTCGTTTTTTAAAAAAAAAAATAAAACGCCTTACTATACATGGTCGTTTTTTTTTTTTAAATAAAACGCCTTACTATACATGGTCGTTTTTAAAAAAAAAAAAAAAACGCCTTACTATACATGGTCGTTTTTAAAAAAAAAAAAAACGCCTTACTATACATGGTCGTTTAAAAAAAAAAAAAAAAAAAAAAAAAAAAAACGCCTTACTATACGTGGTCGTTTTTTAAAAAAAATAAAACGCCTTACTATACATGGTCGTTTTTTTTTAAAAATAAAACGCCTTACTATACATGGTCGTTTTATTGAAAAAATAAAACGCCTTACTATACATGGTCGTTTTTTTAAAATGATATAACGCCTTACTATACATGGTCGTTTATAAAAAAAAATAAAACGCCTTACTATACATGGTCGTTTTTTTCAAATGATATAACGCCTTACTATACATGGTCGTTTATAAAAAAAAATTAAAACGCCTTACTATACATGGTCGTTTATAAAAAAAAATAAAACGCCTTACTATACATGGTCGTTTTTTTTTTTTAAATAAAACGCCTTACTATACATGGTCGTTTTAAAAAAAATAAATAAAACGCCTTACTATACATGGTCGTTTTTTAAAAAAAAAATTAAACGCCTTACTATACATGGTCGTTTTAAAAAAAAAATAAAACGCCTTACTATACGTGGTCGTTTTTAAAAAAAAATAAAACGCCTTACTATACATGGTCGTTTTTTAAAAAAAATAAAACGCCTTACTATACATGGTCGTTTTTAAAAAAAAATAAAACGCCTTACTATACATGGTCGTTTTTTTGAAAAAAAAAAACGCCTTACTATACATGGTCGTTTTTTTAAAATGATATAACGCCTTACTATACATGGTCATTTAAAAAAATAAATAAAACGCCTTACTATACATGGTAGTTTTTTTTTTTTTTAAATAAAACGCCTTACTATACATGGTCGTTTTTAAAAAAAAAAAAAAAAACGCCTTACGATACATGGTCGTTTTAAAAAAAAAAAAAAAAAAAAAAAAAAAAACGCCTTACTATACGTGGTCGTTTTTAAAAAAAAATAAAACGCCTTACTATACATGGTCGTTTTTAAAAAAAAATAAAACGCCTTACTATACATGGTCGTTTTTTTGAAAAAATAAAACGCCTTACTATACATGGTCGTTTTTTTAAAATGATATAACGCCTTACTATACATGGTCGTTTATAAAAAAAAATAAAACGCCTTACTATAAATGGTCGTTTTTTTTAAATTATATAACGCCTTACTAGACATGGTCGTTTATAAAAAAAAATTAAAACGCCTTACTATACATGGTCGTTTATAAAAAAAAAAAAAAAACGCCTTACTATACGTGGTCGTTTTTAAAAAAAAATAAAACACCTTACTATACATGGTCGTTTTTTTAAAAAAATAAAATGCCTTACTATACATGGTCGTTTTTTTTAAAAAATAAAACGCCTTACTATACATGGTCGTTTTTTTAAAATGATATAACGCCTTACTATACATGGTCGTTTATAAAAAAAAATAAAACGCCTTACTATACATGGTCGTTTTTTTAAAATGATATAACGCCTTACTATACATGGTCGTTTATAAAAAAAAATAAAACGCCTTACTATACATGGTCGTTTTTTTAAAGTGATATAACGCCTTACTATACATGGTCGTTTATAAAAAAAAATTAAAACGCCTTACTATACATGGTCGTTTATAAAAAAAAATAAAACGCCTTACTATACATGGTCGTTTTTTTTTTTTAATAAAACGCCTTACTATACATGGTCGTTTTAAAAAAAAAAATAAAACGCCTTACTATACATGGTCGTTTAAAAAAAAAATAATTAAACGCCTTACTATACATGGTCGTTTTAAAAAAAAAATAAAACGCCTTACTATACGTGGTCGTTTTTAAAAAAAAAATAAAACGCCTTACTATACATGGTCGTTTTTTAAAAAAAATAAAACGCCTTACTATACATGGTCGTTTATAAAAAAAAAATAAAACGCCTTACTATACATGGTCGTTTTTTTTTTTTAAATAAAACGCCTTACTATACATGGTCGTTTTTAAAAAAAAAAATTAAACGCCTTACTATACATGGTCGTTTAAAAAAAAAAAGAAAACGCCTTACTATACGTGGTCGTTTTAAAAAAAAAATAAAACGCCTTACTATACATGGTCGTTTTTAAAAAAAAATAAAACGCCTTACTATACATGGTCGTTTTTTGAAAAAAATAAAACGCCTTACTATACATGGTCGTTTTTAAAAATAAATAAAACGCCTTACTATACATGGTCGTTTTTTAAAAAAAAAATAAAACGCCTTACTATACATGGTCGTTTTTAAAAAAAAAAGAAAACGCCTTACTATACGTGGTCGTTTTTAAAAAAAAAATAAAACGCCTTACTATACATGGTCGTTTTTAAAAAAAAATAAAACGCCTTACTATACATGGTCGTTTTTAAAAAAAAATAAAACTCCTTACTATACATGGTCATTTAAAAAAAATAAATAAAACGCCTTACTAGACATGGTAGTTTTTTTTTTTTTTTAAATAAAACGCCTAACTATACATGGTCGTTTTTAAAAAAAAAATAAAACGCGGTTTTTTTGAAAAAATAAAACGCCTTACTATACATGGTCGTTTTTTTAAAATGATATAACGCCTTAGTATACATGGTCGTTTTAAAAAAAAAATAAAACGCCTTACTATACATGGTCGTTTAAAAAAAAAAAAAAAAAAAAAAAAAAAACGCCTTACTATACATGGTCGTTATTTTAAAAAAATAAAACGCCTTACTATACATGGTCGTTTAAAAAAAAAAATAAAACGCCTTACTATACATGGTCGTTTTTAAAAAAAAATAAAACGCCTTACTATACATGGTCGTTTAAAAAACAAAAAACAAAAAAACGCCTTACTATACGTGGTCGTTTTTAAAAAAAAATAAAACGCCTTACTATACATGGTCGTTTTTTAAAAAAAATAAAACGCCTTACTATACATGGTCGTTTTTTTGAAAAAATAAAACGCCTTACTATACATGGTCGTTTTTTTAAAATGATATAACGCCTTACTATACATGGTCGTTTTTTTGAAAAAATAAAACGCCTTACTATACATGGTCGTTTTTTAAAAATGATATAACGCCTTACTATACATGGTCATTTAAAAAATAAAAATAAAACGCCTTACTATACATGGTAGTTTTTTTTTTTTTAAATAAAACGCCTAACTATACATGGTCGTTTTAAAAAAAAAAATAAAACGCCGTTTTTTTGAAAAAATAAAACGCCTTACTATACATGGTCGTTTTTTTAAAATGATATAACGCCTTACTATACATGGTCATTTTTTTTTTTTAAATAAAACGCCTTACTATACATGGTCGTTTTTAAAAAAAAATAAAACACCTCACTATACATGGTCGTTTTTAAAAAAAAAATAAAACGCCTTACTATACATGGTCGTTATTTTAAAAAATTAAAACGCCTTACTATACATGGTCGTTTTTTAAAAAAAAAATAAAACGCCTTACTATACATGGTCGTTTTTTGAAAAAAAGAAAACGCCTTACTATACATGGTCGTTTTTAAAAAAAAATAAAACGCCTTACTATATACATGGTCGTTTTAAAAAAAAAAATAAAACGCCTTACTATACATGGTCGTTTTTTTTAAAAAATAAAATGCCTTACTATACATGGTCGTTTTTTTTTTTTTTTAAATAAAACGCCTTACTATACATGGTCGTTTTTAAAAAAAAATGAAACGCTTTACTATACATGGTCGTTTTTTTAAAAAAAAAATAAAACGCCTTACTATACATGGTCGTTTTTTTTTTTTAAATAAAACGCCTTACTATACATGGTCGTTTTAAAAAAAAAAAAAAAACGCCTTACTATACATGGTCGTTTAAAAAAAAAAAAAAAAAAAAAAAAAAAAAAAACGCCTTACTATACGTGGTCGTTTTTAAAAAAAAATAAAACGCCTTACTATACATGGTCGTTTTTTTTAAAAAATAAAACGCCTTACTATACATGGTCGTTTTATTGAAAAAATAAAACGCCTTACTATACATGGTCGTTTTTTTTAAATGATATAACGCCTTACTATACATGGTCGTTTATAAAAAAAAATAAAACGCCTTACTATACATGGTCGTTTTTTTAAAATGATATAACGCCTTACTATACATGGTCGTTTATAAAAAAAAATAAAACGCCTTACTATACATGGTCGTTTTTTTAAAATGATATAACGCCTTACTATACATGGTCGTTTATAAAAAAAAATTAAAACGCCTTACTATACATGGTCGTTTATAAAAAAAAATAAAACGCCTTACTATACATGGTCGTTTTTTTTTTTTAAATAAAACGCCTTACTATACATGGTCGTTTTTAAAAAAAAAATAAAACGCCTTACTATACATGGTCGTTTTTTAAAAAAAAATTAAACGCCTTACTATACATGGTCGTTTTAAAAAAAAAATAAAACGCCTTACTATACGTGGTCGTTTTTAAAAAAAAATAAAACGCCTTACTATACATGGTCGTTTTTTAAAAAAAATAAAACGCCTTACTATACATGGTCGTTTTTAAAAAAATAAATAAAACGCCTTACTATACATGGTCGTTTTTTTGAAAAAAAAAAACGCCTTACTATACATGGTCGTTTTTTTAAAATGATATAACGCCTTACTATACATGGTCATTTAAAAAAATAAATAAAACGCCTTACTATACATGGTAGTTTTTTTTTTTTTTAAATAAAACGCCTTACTATACATGGTCGTTTTTAAAAAAAAAAAAAAAACGCCTTACGATACATGGTCGTTTAAAAAAAAAAAAAAAAAAAAAAAAAAAAAACGCCTTACTATACGTGGTCGTTTTTAAAAAAAAATAAAACGCCTTACTATACATGGTCGTTTTTAAAAAAAAATAAAACGCCTTACTATACATGGTCGTTTTTTTGAAAAAATAAAACGCCTTACTATACATGGTCGTTTTTTTAAAATGATATAACGCCTTACTATACATGGTCGTTTATAAAAAAAAATAAAACGCCTTACTATAAATGGTCGTTTTTTTTAAATTATATAACGCCTTACTAGACATGGTCGTTTATAAAAAAAAATTAAAACGCCTTACTATACATGGTCGTTTATAAAAAAAAAAAAAAAACGCCTTACTATACGTGGTCGTTTTAAAAAAAAAATAAAACGCCTTACTATACATGGTCGTTTTTTAAAAAAAATAAAACGCCTTACTATACATGGTCGTTTTTTTGAAAAAATAAAACGCCTTACTATACATGGTCGTTTTTTTAAAATGATATAACGCCTTACTATACATGGTCGTTTATAAAAAAAAATAAAACGCCTTACTATACATGGTCGTTTTTTTAAAATGATATAACGCCTTACTATACATGGTCGTTTATAAAAAAAAATAAAACGCCTTACTATACATGGTCGTTTTTTTAAAATGATATAACGCCTTACTATACATGGTCGTTTATAAAAAAAAATTAAAACGCCTTACTATACATGGTCGTTTATAAAAAAAAATAAAACGCCTTACTATACATGGTCGTTTTTTTTTTTAAATAAAACGCCTTACTATACATGGTCGTTTTAAAAAAAATAAATAAAACGCCTTACTATACATGGTCGTTTAAAAAAAAAAAAATTAAACGCCTTACTATACATGGTCGTTTTAAAAAAAAAAATAAAACGCCTTACTATACGTGGTCGTTT
Source organism: Festucalex cinctus (assembly GCF_051991245.1). NCBI lineage: Eukaryota > Metazoa > Chordata > Actinopteri > Syngnathiformes > Syngnathidae > Festucalex > Festucalex cinctus. The sequence goes on along the minus strand of NC_135430.1, from coordinate 7,960,375 downwards.
TAAAAAAAAAAATAAAACGCCTTACTATACATGGTCGTTTTTAAAAAAAAAATAAAACGCCTTACTATACATGGTCGTTTTAAAAAAAATAAATAAAACGCCTTACTATACATGGTCGTTTTTAAAAAAAAATAAAACGCCTTACTATACATGGTCGTTTTTAAAAAAAAATAAAACGCCTTACTATACATGGTCGTTTTTTTGAAAAAATAAAACGCCTTACTATACATGGTCGTTTTTTTAAAATGATATAACGCCTTACTATACATGGTCATTTAAAAAAATAAATAAAACGCCTTACTATACATGGTAGTTTTTTTTTTTTTTAAATAAAACGCCTTACTATACATGGTCGTTTTTAAAAAAAAAAAAAAAAACGCCTTACTATACATGGTCGTTTAAAAAAAAAAAAAAAAAAGAAAAAAAAAACGCCTTACTATACGTGGTCGTTTTAAAAAAAAAATAAAACGCCTTACTATACATGGTCGTTTTTTAAAAAAAATAAAACGCCTTACTATACATGGTCGTTTTAAAAAAAAAAGAAAACGCCTTACTATACATGGTCGTTTTAAAAAAAATAATAAAACGCCTTACTATACATGGTCGTTTTTTTAAAATGATATAACGCCTTACTATACATGGTCGTTTATAAAAAAAAATAAAACGCCTTACTATACATGGTCGTTTTTTTTTTTAAATAAAACGCCTTACTATACATGGTCGTTTTTAAAAAAAAAATAAAACGCCTTACTATACATGGTCGTTTTTAAAAAAAAAAATTAAACGCCTTACTATACATGGTCGTTTAAAAAAAATAATAAAACGCCTTACTATACGTGGTCGTTTTTAAAAAAAAATAAAACGCCTTACTATACATGGTCGTTTTAAAAAAATAATAAAACGCCTTACTATACATGGTCGTTTTTAAAAAAAAATAAAACTCCTTACTATACATGGTCGTTTTTAAAAAAAAATAAAACGCCTTACTATACATGGTCGTTTAAAAAAATAAAAAATAAAAAATAAAAATAAAAATAAAAAAACGCCTTACTATACATGGTCGTTTTTAAAAAAAAAAATTAAACGCCTTACTATACATGGTCGTTTAAAAAAAATAAATAAAACGCCTTACTATACGTGGTCGTTTTTAAAAAAAAAATAAAACGCCTTACTATACATGGTCGTTTTTAAAAAAAAAGAAAACGCCTTACTATACGTGGTCGTTTTTAAAAAAAAATAAAACGCCTTACTATACATGGTCGTTTAAAAAAATTAAAAATAAAAAATAAAAATAAAAATAAAAAAACGCCTTACTATACATGGTCGTTTTTAAAAAAAAAAATTAAACGCCTTACTATACATGGTCGTTTAAAAAAAAAAAATAAAACGCCTTACTATACGTGGTCGTTTTTAAAAAAAAAATAAAACGCCTTACTATACATGGTCGTTTTTAAAAAAAAAGAAAACGCCTTACTATACGTGGTCGTTTTAAAAAAAAAATAAAACGCCTTACTATACATGGTCGTTTTTTGAAAAAAATAAAACGCCTTACTATACATGGTCGTTTTTAAAAAAAAAGAAAACGCCTTACTATACATGGTCGTTTTAAAAAAAATAATAAAACGCCTTACTATACATGGTCGTTATTTTAAAAAAATAAAACGCCTTACTATACATGGTCGTTTTTAAAAAAAAAATAAAACGCCTTACTATACATGGTCGTTTTTAAAAAATAAAATAAAACGCCTTACTATACATGGTCGTTTTTAAAAAAAATTAAAACGCCTTACTATACATGGTCGTTTATAAAAAAAAATAAAACGCCTTACTATACATGGTCGTTTTTTTTTTTAAATAAAACGCCTTACTATACATGGTCGTTTTTAAAAAAAAAATAAAACGCCTTACTATACATGGTCATTTTTTTTTTTTAAATAAAACGCCTTACTATACATGGTCGTTTTAAAAAAAAAAAAAACGCCTTACTATACGTGGTCGTTTTTAAAAAAAAATAAAACGCCTTACTATACATGGTCGTTTTTTAAAAAAAATAAAACGCCTTACTATACATGGTCGTTTTTTTGAAAAAATAAAATGCCTTACTATACATGGTCGTTTTAAAAAAATAAATAAAACGCCTTACTATACATGGTCGTTTTTTTGAAAAAATAAAACCCCTTACTATACATGGTCGTTTTTTTAAAATGATATAACGCCTTACTATACATGGTCATTTAAAAAAATAAATAAAACGCCTTACTATACATGGTAGTTTTTTTTTTTTTTAAATAAAACGCCTTACTATACATGGTCGTTTTAAAAAAAATAAATAAAACGCCTTACTATACATGGTCGTTTTTAAAAAAAAATAAAACGCCTTACTATACATGGTCGTTTTAAAAAAACAAAAACAAAAAACAAAAAACGCCTTACTATACGTGGTCGTTTTTAAAAAAAAATAAAACGCCTTACTATACATGGTAGTTTTTTTGAAAAAATAAAACGCCTTACTATACATGGTCGTTTTTTTAAAATGATATAACGCCTTACTATACATGGTCATTTTAAAAAAAAAATAAAATGCCTTACTATACATGGTCGTTTTTTTTAAAAAATAGAACGCCTTACTATACATGGTCGTTTTAAAAAAAAAATAAAACGCCTTACTATACATGGTCGTTTTAAAAAAAAAAATAAAACGCCTTACTATACATGGTCGTTTTTAAAAAAAATTAAAACGCCTTACGATACATGGTCGTTTTTAAAAAATAAAATAAAACGCCTTACTATACATGGTCGTTTATAAAAAAAAATAAAACGCCTTACTATACATGGTCGTTTTTTTTTTTTTTAAATAAAACGCCTTACTATACATGGTCGTTTTTAAAAAAAAAATAAAACGCCTTACTATACATGGTCGTTTAAAAAAAAAAATAAAACGCCTTACTATACGTGGTCGTTTTAAAAAAAAAATAAAACGCCTTACTATACATGGTCGTTTTTAAAAAAAAATAAAACGCCTTACTATACATGGTCGTTTTTAAAAAAAAATAAAACTCCTTACTATACATGGTCGTTTTAAAAAAAAAATAAAACGCCTTACTATACGTGGTCGTTTTTAAAAAAAAAATAAAACGCCTTACTATACATGGTCGTTTTTAAAAAAAAATAAAACGCCTTACAATACATGGTCGTTTTTAAAAAAAAATAAAACGCCTTACTATACATGGTCGTTTTTTTGAAAAAATAAAACGCCTTACTATACATGGTCGTTTTTTTAAAATGATATAACGCCTTACTATACATGGTCATTTAAAAAAATAAATAAAACGCCTTACTATACATGGTAGTTTTTTTTTTTTAAATAAAACGCCTTACTATACATGGTCGTTTTTTAAAAAAAAAACAAAAACGCCTTACTATACATGGTCGTTTAAAAAAAAAAAAAAAAAAAAAAAAAACGCCTTACTATACGTGGTCGTTTTAAAAAAAAAATAAAACGCCTTACTATACATGGTCGTTTTTTAAAAAAAATAAAACGCCTTACTATACATGGTCGTTTTTAAAAAAAAAGAAAACGCCTTACTATACATGGTCGTTTTAAAAAAAATAATAAAACGCCTTACTATACATGGTCGTTTTTTAAAAAAAATAAAACGCCTTACTATACATGGTCGTTTTTAAAAAAAAAGAAAACGCCTTACTATACATGGTCGTTTTAAAAAAAATAATAAAACGCCTTACTATACATGGTCGTTTTTTTAAAATGATATAACGCCTTACTATACATGGTCGTTTATAAAAAAAAATAAAACGCCTTACTATACATGGTCGTTTTTTTAAAATTATATAACGCCTTACTATACATGGTCGTTTATAAAAAAAAATTAAAACGCCTTACTATACATGGTCGTTTATAAAAAAAAATAAAACGCCTTACTATACATGGCCTTTTTTTTTTTTTAAATAAAACGCCTTACTATACATGGTCGTTTTTAAAAAAAAAATAAAACGCCTTACTATACATGGTCGTTTTTAAAAAAAAAAATTAAACGCCTTACTATACATGGTCGTTTAAAAAAAATAATAAAACGCCTTACTATACGTGGTCGTTTTTAAAAAAAAATAAAACGCCTTACTATACATGGTCGTTTTAAAAAAATAATAAAACGCCTTACTATACATGGTCGTTTTTAAAAAAAAAATAAAACTCCTTACTATACATGGTCGTTTTTAAAAAAAAATAAAACGCCTTACTATACATGGTCGTTTAAAAAAATAAAAAATAAAAAATAAAAATAAAAATAAAAAAACGCCTTACTATACATGGTCGTTTTTAAAAAAAAAAATTAAACGCCTTACTATACATGGTCGTTTAAAAAAAATAAATAAAACGCCTTACTATACGTGGTCGTTCTTAAAAAAAAATAAAACGCCTTACTATACATGGTCGTTTTTAAAAAAAAAGAAAACGCCTTACTATACGTGGTCGTTTTTAAAAAAAAATAAAACGCCTTACTATACATGGTCGTTTTTAAAAAAAAATAAAACGCCTTACTATACATGGTCGTTTTTTGAAAAAAATAAAACGCCTTACTATACATGGTCGTTTTTAAAAAAAAAGAAAACGCCTTACTATACATGGTCGTTTTAAAAAAAATAATAAAACGCCTTACTATACATGGTCGTTTTTTTAAAATGATATAACGCCTTACTATACATGGTCGTTTATAAAAAAAAATAAAACGCCTTACTATACATGGTCGTTTTTTTAAAATTATATAACGCCTTACTATACATGGTCGTTTATAAAAAAAAATTAAAACGCCTTACTATACATGGTCGTTTATAAAAAAAAATAAAACGCCTTACTATACATGGTCGTTTTTTTTTTTTAAATAAAACGCCTTACTATACATGGTCGTTTTTAAAAAAAAAATAAAACGCCTTACTATACATGGTCGTTTTTAAAAAAAAAAATTAAACGCCTTACTATACATGGTCGTTTAAAAAAAATAATAAAACGCCTTACTATACGTGGTCGTTTTTAAAAAAAAATAAAACGCCTTACTATACATGGTCGTTTTAAAAAAATAATAAAACGCCTTACTATACATGGTCGTTTTTAAAAAAAAAATAAAACTCCTTACTATACATGGTCGTTTTTAAAAAAAAATAAAACGCCTTACTATACATGGTCGTTTAAAAAAATAAAAAATAAAAAATAAAAATAAAAATAAAAAAACGCCTTACTATACATGGTCGTTTTAAAAAAAAAAAATTAAACGCCTTACTATACATGGTCGTTTAAAAAAAATAAATAAAACGCCTTACTATACGTGGTCGTTCTTAAAAAAAAAATAAAACGCCTTACTATACATGGTCGTTTTTAAAAAAAAAGAAAACGCCTTACTATACGTGGTCGTTTTTAAAAAAAAATAAAACGCCTTACTATACATGGTCGTTTTTAAAAAAAAATAAAACGCCTTACTATACATGGTCGTTTTTTGAAAAAAATAAAACGCCTTACTATACATGGTCGTTTTTAAAAAAAAAGAAAACGCCTTACTATACATGGTCGTTTTAAAAAAAATAATAAAACGCCTTACTATACATGGTCGTTATTTTAAAAAAATAAAACGCCTTACTATACATGGTCGTTTTTAAAAAAAAAATAAAACGCCTTACTATACATGGTCGTTTTTAAAAAAAAAAATAAAACGCCTTACTATACATGGTCGTTTTTAAAAAAAATTAAAACGCCTTACTATACATGGTCGTTTATAAAAAAAAATAAAACGCCTTACTATACATGGTCGTTTTTTTTTTTAAATAAAACGCCTTACTATACATGGTCGTTTTAAAAAAATAAATAAAACGCCTTACTATACATGGTCATTTTTTTTTTTTTAAATAAAACGCCTTACTATACATGGTCGTTTAAAAAAAAAAAAAAACGCCTTACTATACGTGGTCGTTTTTAAAAAAAAATAAAACGCCTTACTATACATGGTCGTTTTTAAAAAAAAATAAAACGCCTTACTATACATGGTCGTTTTTTTGAAAAAATAAAATGCCTTACTATACATGGTCGTTTTAAAAAAATAAATAAAACGCCTTACTATACATGGTCGTTTTTTTGAAAAAATAAAACCCCTTACTATACATGGTCGTTTTTTTAAAATGATATAACGCCTTACTATACATGGTCATTTAAAAAAATAAATAAAACGCCTTACTATACATGGTAGTTTTTTTTTTTTTAAATAAAACGCCTTACTATACATGGTCGTTTTAAAAAAAACAATAAAACGCCTTACTATACATGGTCGTTTTAAAAAAACAAAAACAAAAAACAAAAAACGCCTTACTATACGTGGTCGTTTTTAAAAAAAAATAAAACGCCTTACTATACATGGTAGTTTTTTTGAAAAAATAAAACGCCTTACTATACATGGTCGTTTTTTTAAAATGATATAACGCCTTACTATACATGGTCATTTTAAAAAAAAAATAAAATGCCTTACTATACATGGTCGTTTTTTTAAAAAAATAGAACGCCTTACTATACATGGTCGTTTTAAAAAAAAAATAAAACGCCTTACTATACATGGTCGTTTTAAAAAAAAAAATAAAACGCCTTACTATACATGGTCGTTTTTAAAAAAAATTAAAACGCCTTACTATACATGGTCGTTTTTAAAAAAAAAATAAAACGCCTTACTATACATGGTCGTTTATAAAAAAAAATAAAACGCCTTACTATACATGGTCGTTTTTTTTTTTTTTAAATAAAACGCCTTACTATACATGGTCGTTTTTAAAAAAAAAATAAAACGCCTTACTATACATGGTCGTTTAAAAAAAAAAATAAAACGCCTTACTATACGTGGTCGTTTTAAAAAAAAAATAAAACGCCTTACTATACATGGTCGTTTTTAAAAAAAAATAAAACGCCTTACTATACATGGTCGTTTTTAAAAAAAAATAAAACTCCTTACTATACATGGTCGTTTAAAAAAAAAAATAAAACGCCTTACTATACATGGTCGTTTAAAAAAAAATAAAATAAAAAATAAAAATAAAAATAAAAAAACGCCTTACTATACATGGTCGTTATTTTAAAAAAATAAAACGCCTTACTATACATGGTCGTTTTTAAAAAAAAATAAAACGCCTTACTATACATGGTCGTTTTTAAAAAAAAATAAAACGCATTACTATACATCGTCTTTTTTTTTTTTTAAATAAAACGCCTTACTATACATGGTCGTTTAAAATAAAAACAAAAAATAAAACGCATTGCTATACATGGTCGTTTAAAAAAATAAATAAAACGCCTTACTATACATGGTCGTTTTTTTTTTTTAAATAAAACGCCTTACTATACATGGTCGTTTAAAATAAAAACAAAAAATAAAACGCCTTGCTATACATGGTCGTTTTAAAAAATAAATAAAATGCCTTACTATACATGGTCGTTATTTTAAAAAATTTAAACGCCTTACTATACATGTTCGTTTTTTTGAAAAAAAATAAAACGCCTTACTATACATGGTCGTTTTTTGAAAAAAATAAAACGCCTTACTATACATGGTCGTTTTTTTTTTTTTTTTTTTTTCTTAATTAAAACACCTTACTATACATGGTCGTTTTAAAAAAAAAATAAAACGCCTTACTATACGTGGTCGTTATTTTAAAAAATTAAAACGCCTTACTATACATGGTCGTTATTTTAAAAAATTAAAACGCCTTACTATACATGGTCGTTTTTTTGAAAAAAATAAAACGCCTTACTATACATGGTCGTTTTTTGAAAAAAATAAAACGCCTTACTATACATGGTCGTTTTTTAAAAAAAATAAAACGCCTTACTATACATGGTCGTTTTAAAAAAAAAAATAAAACGCCTTACTATACATGGTCGTTTTTTGTTTTTGTTTTTTTAAGTTAAAACGCCTTACTATACATGGTCGTTTTTAAAAAAATAAAATAAAACGCCTTACTATACATGGTCGTTTTTAAAAAAAATAAAACGCCTTACTATACGTGGTCGTTTTTTAAAAAAAAATAAAACGCCTTACTATACATGGTCGTTTTTAAAAAAAAATAAAACGCCTTACTATACATGGTCGTTTAAAAAAATAAAAAAAAATAAAAAAAACGCCTTACTATACATGGTCGTTATTTTAAAAAAATAAAACGCCTTACTATACATGGTACGTTTTTTTAAAAAAATAAAACGCCTTACTATACATGGTCGTTTTAAAAAAAATAAATAAAACGCCTTACTATACATGGTCGTTTTTTTTTTTTAAATAAAACGCCTTACTATACATGGTCGTTATTTAAAAAAATTAAAACGCCTTACTATACATGGTCGTTATTTTAAAAAATTAAAACGCCTTACTATACATGGTCGTTTTTTTGAAAAAAAATAAAACGCCTTACTATACATGGTCGTTTTTAAAAAAAAAATAAAACGCCTTACTATACATGGTCGTTTTTGAAAAAAATAAATAAAACGCCTTACTATACATGGTCGTTTTTTGTTTTTGTTTTTTTAAGTTAAAACGCCTTACTATACATGGTCGTTTTTTTTTTTTTAAATAAAACGCCTTACTATACATGGTCGTTTTTAAAAAAAATAAAACCCCTTACTATACGTGGTCGTTTTTAAAAAAAAAATAAAACGCCTTACTATACATGGTCTTTTTTTTTTTTTAAATAAAACGCCTTACTATACATGGTCTTTTTTTTTTCTTTTTTTTTAATTAAAACGCCTTACTATATACATGGTCGTTTTTGAAAAAAATAAATAAAACGCCTTACTATACATGGTCGTTTTTTGTTTTTGTTTTTTTAAGTTAAAACGCCTTACTATACATGGTCGTTTTTAAAAAAAATAAAAGGCCTTACTATACGTGGTCGTTTTTAAAAAAAAAATAAAACGCCTTACTATACATGGTCGTTTTTTTTTTTTTAAATAAAACTCCTTACTATACATGGTCGTTTTAAAAAAAAAATAAAACGCCTTACTATACATGGTCGTTTTAAAAAAAAAAATAAAACGCCTTACTATACATGGTCGTTTTTAAAAAAATAAATAAAACGCCTTACTATACATGGTCGTTTTTTTATTAAAATAAAACGCCTTACTATACATGGTCGTTTTTTAAAAAATAAAATAAAACGCCTCACTATACATGGTCGTTTTTAAAAAAAAAAATAAAACGCCTTACTATACATGGTCGTTTTTTTTTTTAAATAAAACGCCTTACTATACATCGTCTTTTTTTTTTTTTTAAATAAAACCCCTTACTATACATGGTCGTTTAAAATAAAAACAAAAAATAAAACGCCTTGCTATACATGGTCGTTTTAAAAAATAAATAAAACGCCTTACTATACATGGTCGTTTTTTTTTTTTTAAATAAAACACCTTACTATACATGGTCGTTATTTTAAAAAATTAAAACGCCTTACTATACATGGTGGTTATTTTAAAAAATTAAAACGCCTTACTATACATGGTCGTTTTTTTTTTTTTAAATAAAACGCCTTACTATACATGGTCGTTTTTAAAAAAAAAATAAAACGCCTTACTATACATGGTCGTTTTTAAAAAAAAAAATTAAACGCCTTACTATACATGGTCGTTTAAAAAAAAAATAAAACGCCTTACTATACGTGGTCGTTTTAAAAAAAAAATAAAACGCCTTACTATACATGGTCGTTTTTAAAAATAAATAAAACGCCTTACTATACATGGTCGTTTTAAAAAAAAAAATAAAACTCCTTACTATACATGGTCGTTTTTAAAAAAAATAAAACGCCTTACTATACATGGTCGTTTAAAAAAAAATAAAAATAAAAAATAAAAATAAAAATAAAAAAACGCCTTACTATACATGGTCGTTATTTTAAAAAAATAAAACGCCTTACTATACATGGTCGTTTAAAAAAAAAAATAAAACGCCTTACTATACATGGTCGTTTTTTTATTAAAATAAAACGCCTTACTATACATGGTCGTTTTTTAAAAAATAAAATAAAACGCCTCACTATACATGGTCGTTTTTTAAAAAAAAAATAAAACGCCTTACTATACATGGTCGTTTTAAAAAAAAAATAAAACGCCTTACTATACATGGTCGTTTTTAAAAAAAAATAAAACGCATTACTATACATCGTCTTTTTTTTTTTTTTTAAATAAAACGCCTTACTATACATGGTCGTTTAAAATAAAAACAAAAAATAAAACGCCTTGCTATACATGGTCATTTTAAAAAATAAATAAAACGCCTTACTATACATGGTCGTTTTTTTTTTTTAAATAAAACACCTTACTATACATGGTCGTTATTTTAAAAAATTAAAACGCCTTGCTATACATGGTCATTTTAAAAAATAAATAAAACGCCTTACTATACATGGTCGTTTTTTTTTTTTAAATAAAACGCCTTACTATACATGGTCGTTTTTAAAAAAAAAATAAAACGCCTTACTATACATGGTCGTTTTAAAAAAAAAAAATTAAACGCCTTACTATACATGGTCGTTTAAAAAAAAATATAAAACGCCTTACTATACGTGGTCGTTTTAAAAAAAAAAAACGCCTTACTATACATGGTTGTTTTTAAAAATAAATAAAACGCCTTACTATACATGGTCGTTTAAAAAAAAAAAAAAAAATAAAAAAAAAAAAAATAAAAAAACGCCTTACTATACATGGTCGTTATTTTAAAAAAATAAAACGCCTTACTATACATGGTCGTTTTAAAAAAAAAATAAAACGCCTTACTATACATGGTCGTTTTTTTATTAAAATAAAACGCCTTACTATACATGGTCGTTTTTTAAAAAATAAAATAAAACGCCTCACTATACATGGTCGTTTTTTAAAAAAAAAATAAAACGCCTTACTATACATGGTCGTTTTTAAAAAAAAAATAAAACGCCTTACTATACATGGTCGTTTTTAAAAAAAAATAAAACGCATTACTATACATCGTCTTTTTTTTTTTTTAAATAAAACGCCTTACTATACATGGTCGTTTAAAATAAAAACAAAAAATAAAACGCCTTGCTATACATGGTCATTTTAAAAAATAAATAAAACGCCTTACTATACATGGTCGTTTTTTTTTTTTAAGTAAAACGCCTTACTATACATGGTCGTTTAAAATAAAAACAAAAAATAAAACGCCTTGCTATACATGGTCGTTTTAAAAAATAAATAAAACGCCTTACTATACATGGTCGTTATTTTAAAAAATTTAAACGCCTTACTATACATGGTCGTTTTTTTGAAAAAAAATAAAACGCCTTACTATACATGGTCGTTTTAAAAAAAAAATAAAACGCCTTACTATACATGGTCGTTATTTTAAAAAATTAAAACGCCTTACTATACATGGTCGTTATTTTAAAAAATTAAAACGCCTTACTATACATGGTCGTTTTTTTGAAAAAAATAAAACGCCTTACTATACATGGTCGTTTTTTGAAAAAATAAAACGCCTTACTATACGTGGTCGTTTAAAAAAAAAAAAAAAACGCCTTACTATACATGGTAGTTTAAAAAAAAAAAAAAACGCCTTACTATACATGGTCGTTTAAAAAAAAAATAAAATAAAAAAAAAAAACGCCTTACTATACATGGTCGTTATTTTGAAAAAATAAAACGCCTTACTATACATGGTCGTTTTTTTTAAAATGATATAACGCCTTACTATACATAGTCATTTTTTTTTTTAAAATAAAACGCCTTACTATACATGGTCGTTTTTAAAAAAGAAATAAAACGCCTCACTATACATGGTCGTTTTTAAAAAAAAAAATGAAACGCCTTACTATACATGGTCATTTTTTTTTTTTTTTTAATAAAACGCCTTACTATACATGGTCTTTTTTTTTTTTTTTTTAATTAAAACGCCTTACTATACATGGTCGTTTTAAAAAAATAAATAAAACGCCTTACTATACATGGTCTTTTTTTTTTTTAATTAAATAACCTTACTATACATGGTCGTTTTTAAAAAAAAAAAATGAAACACCTTACTATATATGGTCGTTTTTTAAAAAAAATAAAACGCCTTACTATACAAGCTCGTTTTAAAAAAAAAATTAAACGCCTTACTATACATGGTCGTTTTAAAAAATAAAATAAAACGCCTTACTATACATGGTCGTTTTTTTATTAAAATAAAACGCCTTACTATACATGGTCGTTTTTAAAAAATAAAATAAAACGCCTCACTATACATGGTCGTTTTTTTGTAAAAAATAAAACGCCTTACTATACATGGTCGTTTTTAAAAAAAAATAAAACGCCTTACTATACATGGTCGTTTAAAAAAAAAAATAAAACGCCTTACTATACATGGTCGTTTTAAAAAAAAATAAAATAAAACGCCTTACTATACATCGTCTTTTTTTTTTTTTTTTAATAAAACGCGTTACTATACATGGTCGTTTTATAAAAAAATAAATAAAACGCCTCACTATACATGGTCGTTTTTTTTTTTAAAAAAAAGAAGAAACGCCTTACTATACATGTTTTTTTTTTTTTTTTTTTTTTTTTTTAAATTAAAACGCCTTACTATACATGGTCGTTTTTAAAAAAAAATAAAACGCCTTACTATACATCGTCTTTTTTTTTTTTTTTAATAAAACGCCTTACTATACATGGTCGTTTTAAAAAAAATAAATAAAACGCCTCACTATACATGGTCGTTTTTAAAAAAAAAAAAGAAACGCCTTACTATACATGTTTTTTTTTTTTTGTTTTTTTGTTTTTTTAAATTAAAACGCCTTACTATACATGGTCGTTTTTAAAAAAAAATAAAACGCCTTACTATACATGGTCATTTCTTTTTTTTTTAAATAAAACGCCTTACTATACATGGTCGTTTAAAAAAAAAAAAAACGCCTTACTATACATGGTCGTTTTAAAAAAAAAAATAAAACGCCTTACTATACATCGTCTTTTTTTTTTTTTTAAATAAAACGCCTTACTATACATGGTCGTTTTTTTTAATAAATAAAACGCCTTACTATACATGGTCGTTTTTAAAAAAAAATAAAACGCCTTACTATACATGGTCGTTTTTTAAAAAAAAATAAAACGCCTTACTATACATGATCGTTTAAAAAAAAAAAAAAAATGCCTTACTATACATGGTCGTTTTTTTAAATAAATAAAACGCCTTACTATACATGGTAGTTTAAAAAAAAAAAAAAACGCCTTACTATACATGGTCGTTTAAAAAAAATAAAAAATAAAAAAAAAAAACGCCTTACTATACATGGTCGTTATTTTGAAAAAATAAAACGCCTTACTATACATGGTCGTTTTTTTTAAAATGATATAACGCCTTACTATACATAGTCATTTTTTTTTTTAAAATAAAACGCCTTACTATACATGGTCGTTTTTAAAAAAGAAATAAAACGCCTCACTATACATGGTCGTTTTTAAAAAAAAAAATGAAACGCCTTACTATACATGGTCATTTTTTTTTTTTTTTTAATAAAACGCCTTACTATACATGGTCTTTTTTTTTTTTTTTTTAATTAAAACGCCTTACTATACATGGTCGTTTTAAAAAAATAAATAAAACGCCTTACTATACATGGTCTTTTTTTTTTTTAATTAAATAACCTTACTATACATGGTCGTTTTAAAAAAAAAAAAATGAAACACCTTACTATATATGGTCGTTTTTTAAAAAAAATAAAACGCCTTACTATACAAGCTCGTTTTAAAAAAAAAATTAAACGCCTTACTATACATGGTCGTTTTAAAAAATAAAATAAAACGCCTTACTATACATGGTCGTTTTTTTATTAAAATAAAACGCCTTACTATACATGGTCGTTTTTAAAAAATAAAATAAAACGCCTCACTATACATGGTCGTTTTTTTGTAAAAAATAAAACGCCTTACTATACATGGTCGTTTTTAAAAAAAAATAAAACGCCTTACTATACATGGTCGTTTAAAAAAAAAAATAAAACGCCTTACTATACATGGTCGTTTTAAAAAAAAATAAAATAAAACGCCTTACTATACATCGTCTTTTTTTTTTTTTTTTAATAAAACGCGTTACTATACATGGTCGTTTTATAAAAAAATAAATAAAACGCCTCACTATACATGGTCGTTTTTTTTTTTAAAAAAAAGAAGAAACGCCTTACTATACATGTTTTTTTTTTTTTTTTTTTTTTTTTTTAAATTAAAACGCCTTACTATACATGGTCGTTTTTAAAAAAAAATAAAACGCCTTACTATACATCGTCTTTTTTTTTTTTTTTAATAAAACGCCTTACTATACATGGTCGTTTTAAAATAAATAAATAAAACGCCTCACTATACATGGTCGTTTTTAAAAAAAAAAAAGAAACGCCTTACTATACATGTTTTTTTTTTTTTTTTTTTTGTTTTTTTAAATTAAAACGCCTTACTATACATGGTCGTTTTTAAAAAAAAATAAAACGCCTTACTATACATGGTCATTTCTTTTTTTTTTAAATAAAACGCCTTACTATACATGGTCGTTTAAAAAAAAAAAAAACGCCTTACTATACATGGTCGTTTTTAAAAAAAAAATAAAACGCCTTACTATACATCGTCTTGTTTTTTTTTTTTTAAATAAAACGCCTTACTATACATGGTCGTTTTTTTTAATAAATAAAACGCCTTACTATACATGGTCGTTTTAAAAAAAAGAAAGAAGAAACGCCTTACTATACATGTTTTTTTTTTTTTTTTTTTTTTTTTTTTAAATTAAAACGCCTTACTATACATGGTCGTTTTTAAAAAAAAATAAAACGCCTTACTATACATGGTCATTTCTTTTTTTTTTTAAATAAAACGCCTTACTATACATGGTCGTTTAAAAAAAAAAAAACGCCTTACTATACATGGTCGTTTTTAAAAAAAAAATAAAACGCCTTACTATACATCGTCTTGTTTTTTTTTTTTTAAATAAAACGCCTTACTATACATGGTCGTTTTTTTTAATAAATAAAACGCCTTACTATACATGGTCGTTTTAAAAAAAAAATAAAACGCCTTACTATACATGGTCGTTTAAAAAAAAAAAAAAAACGCCTTACTATACATGGTCGTTTTTTTTAATAAATAAAACGCCTTACTATACATGGTCGTTTTTTTTAAAAAATAAAACGCCTTACTATACATGATCGTTTTTAAAAAAAAATAAAATGCCTTACTATACATGGTCGTTTAAAAATAAAAATAAAACGCCTTACTATACATGGTCATTTTTTTTTTTTATTAAAACGCCTTACTATACATGGTCGTTTAAAAAAAAAAATAAAACGCCTTACTATACATGGTCATTTTTTTTTTTTTTTTTTTTTAAACGCCTTACTATACATGGTCGTTTTTAAAAAAAAATAAAACGCCTTACCATCCAAGGTCGTTTTTTTTTCTTTTTTTGTTTAAATAAAATGCCTTACTATACATGGTCGTTTTTTAAAAAAAAATAAAACGCCTTACTATACATGTTCGTTTTAAAAAAATAAATAAAACGCCTTACTATACGTGGTCGTTTTTAAAAAAAAAATAAAACGCCTTACTATACATGGTCGTTTTTTTAAATAAATAAAACGCCTTACTATACATGGTCGTTTAAAAAAAAAAAAAAAAAAAAAACGCCTTACTATACATGGTCGTTTTAAAAAACAAATAAAACAAAAAAAAAAAACGCCTTACTATACATGGTCGTTATTTAAAAAAAATAAAACGACTTACTATACATGGTCGTTTAAAAAAAAATAAAATAAAACGCCTTACTATACATGGTCGTTTTTTTATTAAAATAAAACGCCTTACTATACATGGTCGTTTTTGAAAAAAATAAATAAAACGCCTTACTATACATGGTCGTTTTTTTATTAAAATAAAACGCCTTACTATACATGGTCGTTTTTGAAAAATAAAAATAAAACGCCTTACTATACATGGTCGTTTTTAAAAAAAAAATAAAACGCCTTACTATACATGGTCGTTTTTTGTTTTTTGTTTTTTTTTAATTAAAACGCCTTACTATACATGGTCGTTTTTAAAAAAAAATAAAACGCCTTACTATACATGGTCGTTTAAAAAAATAAAAAATAAAACGCCTTACTATACATGGTCGTTTTTAAAAAAAAATAAAACGCCTTACTATACATCGTCTTTTTTTTTTTTTTTTAATAAAACGCCTTACTATACATGGTCGTTTTAAAAAAAATTAATAAAACGCCTCACTATACATGGTCGTTTTTAAAAAAAAAGAAAGAAGAAACGCCTGACTATACATGTTTTTTTTTTTTTTTTTTTTTTTTTTTAAATTAAAACGCCTTACTATACATGGTCGTTTTTAAAAAAAAATAAAACGCCTTACTATACATGGTCATTTCTTTTTTTTTTTAAATAAAACGCCTTACTATACATGGTCGTTTAAAAAAAAAAAAACGCCTTACTATACATGGTCGTTTTTAAAAAAAAAATAAAACGCCTTACTATACATCGTCTTGTTTTTTTTTTTTTAAATAAAACGCCTTACTATACATGGTCGTTTTTTTTAATAAATAAAACGCCTTACTATACATGGTCGTTTAAAAAAAAAAATAAAACGCCTTACTATACATGGTCGTTTTTAAAAAAAAATAAAACGCCTTACTATACATGGTCGTTTTTTTTAATAAATAAAACGCCTTACTATACATGGTCGTTTTTTTAAAAAAATAAAACGCCTTACTATACATGATCGTTTTTAAAAAAAAATAAAATGCCTTACTATACATGGTCGTTTAAAAATAAAAATAAAACGCCTTACTATACATGGTCGTTTAAAAAAAAAAATAAAACGCCTTACTATACATGGTCATTTTTTATTTATTTTTTTTTTTTAAACGCCTTACTATACATGGTCGTTTTTAAAAAAAAATAAAACGCCTTACCATCCAAGGTCGTTTTTTTTTTTTTTTTTTTTTTTTTTAAATTAAAACGCCTTACTATACATGGTCGTTTTTAAAAAAAAATAAAACGCCTTACTATACATCGTCTTTTTTTTTTTTTAATAATAAAACGCCTTACTATACATGGTCGTTTTAAAAAAAATAAATAAAACGCCTCACTATACATGGTCGTTTTTAAAAAAAAAAAAGAAACGCCTTACTATACATGTTTTTTTTTTTTTTTTTTTTGTTTTTTTAAATTAAAACGCCTTACTATACATGGTCGTTTTAAAAAAAAAATAAAACGCCTTACTATACATGGTCATTTCTTTTTTTTTTAAATAAAACGCCTTACTATACATGGTCGTTTAAAAAAAAAAAAAAACGCCTTACTATACATGGTCGTTTTTAAAAAAAAAATAAAACGCCTTACTATACATCGTCTTTTTTTTTTTTTTAAATAAAACGCCTTACTATACATGGTCGTTTTTTTTAATAAATAAAACGCCTTACTATACATGGTCGTTTTTAAAAAAAAATAAAACGCCTTACTATACATGGTCGTTTTTTAAAAAAAAATAAAACGCCTTACTATACATGATCGTTTAAAAAAAAAAAAAAAAATGCCTTACTATACATGGTCGTTTTTTTAAATAAATAAAACGCCTTACTATACATGGTCGTTTTTAAAAAAAAATAAAACGCCTTACTATACATGGTCGTTTTTTAAAAAAAATAAAACGCCTTACTATACATGATCGTTTTTTAAAAAAAATAAAATGCCTTACTATACATGGTCGTTTAAAAAAAAAAATAAAACGCCTTACTATACATGGTCGTTTAAAAAAAAAAATAAAACGCCTTACTATACATGGTCATTTTTTTTTTTTTTTTTTTAAACGCCTTACTATACATGGTCGTTTTTAAAAAAAAATAAAACGCCTTACCATCCACGGTCGTTTTTTTTTCTTTTTTTGTTTAAATAAAATGCCTTACTATACATGGTCGTTTTTAAAAAAAAATAAAACGCCTCACTATACATGGTCATTTTTAAAAAAAAATAAAACGTTTGTTTTTTAAAAAAAATAAAACGCCTTACTATACATGGTCGTTTTTTTTTTTTAAATAAAACGCCTTACTATACATCGTCTTTTTTTTTTTTAAATAAAACGCCTTACTATACATGGTCGTTTTTAAAAAAGAAATAAAACGCCTCACTATACATGGTCGTTTTTAAAAAAAAAAATGAAACGCCTTACTATACAATATACATGGTCATTTTTTTTTTTTTTTTAATAAAACGCCTTACTATACATGGTCTTTTTTTTTTTTTTAAATTAAAACGCCTTACTATACATGGTCGTTTTAAAAAAATAAATAAAACGCCTTACTATACATGGTCTTTTTTTTTTTTTTTTTTTTTAATAAAACGCCTTACTCTACATGGTCTTTTTTTTTTTTTAATTAAATAACCTTACTATACATGGTCGTTTAAAAAAAAAAAAAAATGAAACACCTTACTATATATGGTCGTTTTTAAAAAAAAATAAAACGCCTTACTATACATGCTCGTTTTAAAAAAAAAAATTAAACGCCTTACTATACATGGTCGTTTTAAAAAATAAAATAAAACGCCTTACTATACATGGTCGTTTTTTTATTAAAACAAAACGCCTTACTATACATGGTCGTTTTTAAAAAATAAAATAAAACGCCTCACTATACATGGTCGTTTTTTTGTAAAAAATAAAACGCCTTACTATACATGGTCGTTTTTAAAAAAAAATAAAACGCCTTACTATACATGGTCGTTTAAAAAAATAAATAAAACGCCTTACTATACATGGTCGTTTTTGAAAAATAAAAATAAAACGCCTTACTATACATGGTCGTTTTTAAAAAAAAAATAAAACGCCTTACTATACATGGTCGTTTTTTGTTTTTTGTTTTTTTTTAATTAAAACGCCTTACTATACATGGTCGTTTTTAAAAAAAAATAAAACGCCTTACTATACATGGTCGTTTAAAAAAATAAAAAATAAAACGCCTTACTATACATGGTCGTTTTTAAAAAAAAATAAAACGCCTTACTATACATCGTCTTTTTTTTTTTTTTTTTAATAAAACGCCTTACTATACATGGTCGTTTTAAAAAAAATTAATAAAACGCCTCACTATACATGGTCGTTTTTAAAAAAAAAGAAAGAAAAAACGCCTTACTATACATGTTTTTTTTTTTTTTTTTTTTTTATTAATTAAAACGCCTTACTATACATGGTCGTTTTTTTAAAAAAATAAAACGCCTTACTATACATCGTCTTTTTTTTTTTTTTTTAATAAAACGCCTTACTATACATGGTCGTTTTAAAAAAAAATAATAAAACGCCTCACTATACATGGTCGTTTTTAAAAAAAAAGAAAGAAGAAACGCCTGACTATACATGTTTTTTTTTTTTTTTTTTTTTTTTTTTAAATTAAAACGCCTTACTATACATGGTCGTTTTTAAAAAAAAATAAAACGCCTTACTATACATGGTCATTTCTTTTTTTTTTTAAATAAAACGCCTTACTATACATGGTCGTTTAAAAAAAAAAAAACGCCTTACTATACATGGTCGTTTTTAAAAAAAAAATAAAACGCCTTACTATACATCGTCTTGTTTTTTTTTTTTTAAATAAAACGCCTTACTATACATGGTCGTTTTTTTTAATAAATAAAACGCCTTACTATACATGGTCGTTTAAAAAAAAAAATAAAACGCCTTACTATACATGGTCGTTTTAAAAAAAAAATAAAACGCCTTACTATACATGGTCGTTTTTTTTAATAAATAAAACGCCTTACTATACATGGTCGTTTTTTTAAAAAAATAAAACGCCTTACTATACATGATCGTTTTTAAAAAAAAATAAAATGCCTTACTATACATGGTCGTTTAAAAATAAAAATAAAACGCCTTACTATACATGGTCGTTTAAAAAAAAAAATAAAACGCCTTACTATACATGGTCATTTTTTATTTATTTTTTTTTTTTAAACGCCTTACTATACATGGTCGTTTTTAAAAAAAAATAAAACGCCTTACCATCCAAGGTCGTTTTTTTTTTTTTTTTTTTTTTTTTTAAATTAAAACGCCTTACTATACATGGTCGTTTTTAAAAAAAAATAAAACGCCTTACTATACATCGTCTTTTTTTTTTTTTAATAATAAAACGCCTTACTATACATGGTCGTTTTAAAAAAAATAAATAAAACGCCTCACTATACATGGTCGTTTTTAAAAAAAAAAAAGAAACGCCTTACTATACATGTTTTTTTTTTTTTTTTTTTTGTTTTTTTAAATTAAAACGCCTTACTATACATGGTCGTTTTAAAAAAAAAATAAAACGCCTTACTATACATGGTCATTTCTTTTTTTTTTAAATAAAACGCCTTACTATACATGGTCGTTTAAAAAAAAAAAAAAACGCCTTACTATACATGGTCGTTTTTAAAAAAAAAATAAAACGCCTTACTATACATCGTCTTTTTTTTTTTTTTAAATAAAACGCCTTACTATACATGGTCGTTTTTTTTAATAAATAAAACGCCTTACTATACATGGTTGTTTTTAAAAAAAAATAAAACGCCTTACTATACATGGTCGTTTTTTAAAAAAAAATAAAACGCCTTACTATACATGATCGTTTAAAAAAAAAAAAAAAATGCCTTACTATACATGGTCGTTTTTTTAAATAAATAAAACGCCTTACTATACATGGTCGTTTTTAAAAAAAAATAAAACGCCTTACTATACATGGTCGTTTTTTAAAAAAAATAAAACGCCTTACTATACATGATCGTTTTTTAAAAAAAATAAAATGCCTTACTATACATGGTCGTTTAAAAAAAAAAATAAAACGCCTTACTATACATGGTCGTTTAAAAAAAAAAATAAAACGCCTTACTATACATGGTCATTTTTTTTTTTTTTTTTTAAACGCCTTACTATACATGGTCGTTTTTAAAAAAAAATAAAACGCCTTACCATCCACGGTCGTTTTTTTTTCTTTTTTTGTTTAAATAAAATGCCTTACTATACATGGTCGTTTTTAAAAAAAAATAAAACGCCTCACTATACATGGTCATTTTTAAAAAAAAATAAAACGTTTGTTTTTTAAAAAAAATAAAACGCCTTACTATACATGGTCGTTTTTTTTTTTTAAATAAAACGCCTTACTATACATCGTCTTTTTTTTTTTTAAATAAAACGCCTTACTATACATGGTCGTTTTTAAAAAAGAAATAAAACGCCTCACTATACATGGTCGTTTTTAAAAAAAAAAATGAAACGCCTTACTATACAATATACATGGTCATTTTTTTTTTTTTTTTAATAAAACGCCTTACTATACATGGTCTTTTTTTTTTTTTTAAATTAAAACGCCTTACTATACATGGTCGTTTTAAAAAAATAAATAAAACGCCTTACTATACATGGTCTTTTTTTTTTTTTTTTTTTTTTTAATAAAACGCCTTACTCTACATGGTCTTTTTTTTTTTTTAATTAAATAACCTTACTATACATGGTCGTTTAAAAAAAAAAAAAAATGAAACACCTTACTATATATGGTCGTTTTTAAAAAAAAATAAAACGCCTTACTATACATGCTCGTTTTAAAAAAAAAAATTAAACGCCTTACTATACATGGTCGTTTTAAAAAATAAAATAAAACGCCTTACTATACATGGTCGTTTTTTTATTAAAACAAAACGCCTTACTATACATGGTCGTTTTTAAAAAATAAAATAAAACGCCTCACTATACATGGTCGTTTTTTTGTAAAAAATAAAACGCCTTACTATACATGGTCGTTTTTAAAAAAAAATAAAACGCCTTACTATACATGGTCGTTTAAAAAAATAAATAAAACGCCTTACTATACATGGTCGTTTTTAATAAAAAAAAATAAAACGCCTTACTATACATCGTCTTTTTTTTTTTTTTTAAATAAAACGCGTTACTATACATGGTCGTTTTAAAAAAAAATAAATAAAACGCCTCACTATACATGGTCGTTTTTTTAAAAAAAAAAGAAGAAACGCCTTACTATACATGTTTTTTTTTTTTTTTTTTTTTTTATTAATTAAAACGCCTTACTATACATGGTCGTTTTTAAAAAAAAATAAAACGCCTTACTATACATCGTCTTTTTTTTTTTTTTTTAATAAAACGCCTTACTATACATGGTCGTTTTAAAAAAAATTAATAAAACGCCTCACTATACATGGTCGTTTTTTAAAAAAAAGAAAGAAGAAACGCCTTACTATACATGTTTTTTTTTTTTTTTTTTTTTTTTTTTTTAAATTAAAACGCCTTACTATACATGGTCGTTTTTAAAAAAAAATAAAACGCCTTACTATACATGGTCATTTCTTTTTTTTTTTAAATAAAACGCCTTACTATACATGGTCGTTTAAAAAAAAAAAAACGCCTTACTATACATGGTCGTTTTTAAAAAAAAAATAAAACGCCTTACTATACATCGTCTTGTTTTTTTTTTTTTAAATAAAACGCCTTACTATACATGGTCGTTTTTTTTAATAAATAAAACGCCTTACTATACATGGTCGTTTTAAAAAAAAAATAAAACGCCTTACTATACATGGTCGTTTTAAAAAAAAAATAAAACGCCTTACTATACATGGTCGTTTTTTTTAATAAATAAAACGCCTTACTATACATGGTCGTTTTTTTTTAAAAATAAAACGCCTTACTATACATGATCGTTTTTTAAAAAAAATAAAATGCCTTACTATACATGGTCGTTTAAAAATAAAAATAAAACGCCTTACTATACATGGTCGTTTTAAAAAAAAAATAAAACGCCTTACTATACATGGTCATTTTTTTTTTTTATTAAAACGCCTTACTATACATGGTCGTTTAAAAAAAAAAATAAAACGCCTTACTATACATGGTCATTTTTTTTTTTTTTTTTTTTTTTTAAACGCCTTACTATACATGGTCGTTTTTAAAAAAAAATAAAACGCCTTACTATACATGGTCGTTTTTTTAAATAAATAAAACGCCTTACTATACATGGTCGTTTAAAAAAAAAAAAAAAAAAACGCCTTACTATACATGGTCGTTTTAAAAAACAAAAAAAAAAAAAAAAAAAAACGCCTTACTATACATGGTCGTTATTTAAAAAAAATAAAACGACTTACTATACATGGTCGTTTAAAAAAAAATAAAATAAAACGCCTTACTATACATGGTCGTTTTTTTATTAAAATAAAACGCCTTACTATACATGGTCGTTTTTGAAAAAAAAAAATAAAACGCCTTACTATACATGGTCGTTTTTTTATTAAAATAAAACGCCTTACTATACATGGTCGTTTTTGAAAAATAAAAATAAAACACCTTACTATACATGGTCGTTTTTTAAAAAAAAATAAAACGCCTTACTATACATGGTCGTTTTTTGTTTTTTGTTTTTTTTTAATTAAAACGCCTTACTATACATGGTCGTTTTTAAAAAAAAATAAAACGCCTTACTATACATGGTCGTTTAAAAAAATAAAAAATAAAACGCCTTACTATACATGGTCGTTTTTAAAAAAAAATAAAACGCCTTACTATACATCGTCTTTTTTTTTTTTTTTTTAATAAAACGCCTTACTATACATGGTCGTTTTAAAAAAAATTAATAAAACGCCTCACTATACATGGTCGTTTTTAAAAAAAAAGAAAGAAGAAACGCCTTACTATACATGTTTTTTTTTTTTTTTTTTTTTTATTAATTAAAACGCCTTACTATACATGGTCGTTTTTTTAAAAAAATAAAACGCCTTACTATACATCGTCTTTTTTTTTTTTTTTTAATAAAACGCCTTACTATACATGGTCGTTTTAAAAAAAATTAATAAAACGCCTCACTATACATGGTCGTTTTTAAAAAAAAAGAAAGAAGAAACGCCTGACTATACATGTTTTTTTTTTTTTTTTTTTTTTTTTTTAAATTAAAACGCCTTACTATACATGGTCGTTTTTAAAAAAAAATAAAACGCCTTACTATACATGGTCATTTCTTTTTTTTTAAAAATAAAACGCCTTACTATACATGGTCGTTTAAAAAAAAAAAAACGCCTTACTATACATGGTCGTTTTTAAAAAAAAAATAAAACGCCTTACTATACATCGTCTTGTTTTTTTTTTTTTAAATAAAACGCCTTACTATACATGGTCGTTTTTTTTAATAAATAAAACGCCTTACTATACATGGTCGTTTTAAAAAAAAAATAAAACGCCTTACTATACATGGTCGTTTTTAAAAAAAAATAAAACGCCTTACTATACATGGTCGTTTTTTTTAATAAATAAAACGCCTTACTATACATGGTCGTTTTTTTAAAAAAATAAAACGCCTTACTATACATGATCGTTTTTAAAAAAAAATAAAATGCCTTACTATACATGGTCGTTTAAAAATAAAAATAAAACGCCTTACTATACATGGTCGTTTAAAAAAAAAAATAAAACGCCTTACTATACATGGTCATTTTTTATTTATTTATTTTTTTTAAACGCCTTACTATACATGGTCGTTTTTAAAAAAAAATAAAACGCCTTACCATCCAAGGTCGTTTTTTTTTCTTTTTTTGTTTAAATAAAATGCCTTACTATACATGGTCGTTTTTTAAAAAAAAATAAAACGCCTTACTATACATGTTCGTTTTAAAAAAATAAATAAAACGCCTTACTATACGTGGTCGTTTTTAAAAAAAAAATAAAACGCCTTACTATACATGGTCGTTTTTTTAAATAAATAAAACGCCTTACTATACATGGTCGTTTAAAAAAAAAAAAAAAAAAACGCCTTACTATACATGGTCGTTTTAAAAAACAAAAAAAACAACAAAAAAAAACGCCTTACTATACATGGTCGTTATTTAAAAAAAATAAAACGACTTACTATACATGGTCGTTTAAAAAAAAATAAAATAAAACGCCTTACTATACATGGTCGTTTTTTTATTAAAATAAAACGCCTTACTATACATGGTCGTTTTTGAAAAAAATAAATAAAACGCCTTACTATACATGGTCGTTTTTTTATTAAAATAAAACGCCTTACTATACATGGTCGTTTTTGAAAAATAAAAATAAAACGCCTTACTATACATGGTCGTTTTTTAAAAAAAAATAAAACGCCTTACTATACATGGTCGTTTTTTGTTTTTTGTTTTTTTTTTAATTAAAACGCCTTACTATACATGGTCGTTTTTAAAAAAAAATTAAACGCCTTACTATACATGGTCGTTTAAAAAAATAAAAAATAAAACGCCTTACTATACATGGTCGTTTTTTTTTTTTTTAAATAAAACGCCTTACTATACATGTTCGTTTTAAAAAAAAATAAATAAAACGCCTTACTATACATGGTCGTTTTTAAAAAAAATAAATAAAACGCCTTACTATACATGGTCGTTTTTAAAAAAAAATAAAACGCCTTACTATGCATGGTCGTTTGTTTTTTTTTTTTTTAAATAAAACGCCTTACTATACATGGTCTTTTTTTTTTTTTTTTTTTTTTAAATTAAAACGCCTTACTATACGTGGTCGTTTTTTTTTGTTTTTTTTAAATAAAACACCTTACTATACATGGTCGTTTTTAAAAAAAAATAAAACGCCTTACTATACATGGTCGGTTTTTTTTTAAAATTAAAACGGCTTACTATACATGGTCGTTTTTTTTTTTTTTTTTTTTTTTTTTTAATTAAAACGCCTTACTATACATGGTCGTTTTAAAAAAATAAAATAAAACGCCTTACTATACATGGTTGTTTTTAAAAAAAAAATAATAAAACGCCTTACTATACATGGTCTTTTTATTTATTTTTTTTAAATTAAAACGCCTTACTATACATGGTCGTTTTTTTGTTTGTTTATTTTTTAATTAAAGCTCCTTACTATACATGGCCGTTTTTTTTTTTTTTTTTGTTTGTTTTTAATTAAAATGCCTTACATGGTCGTTTTTGGAAAAAAAATAAAACGCCTTACTTTACATGGTCGTTTTTTCAAAAAAATAAAACGCCTTACTATACATGGTCGTTTTTTCAAAAAAATAAAACGCCTTACTATACATGGTCATTTTTTTCAAAAAAATAAAACGCCTTACTATACATGGTCGTTTTTAAAAAAAAAATAAAACGGCTTACTATACATGGTCGTTTTTTTGTTTTTTTTTGTTTGTTTTTTTAAATTAAAACGCCTTACTATACATGGTCGTTTTTAAAAAAAAAATAAAACGCCTTACTATACATGGTCGTTTTTTTAAAAAAATAAAACGCCTTACTATACATGATCGTTTTTAAAAAAAAATAAAATGCCTTACTATACATGGTCGTTTAAAAATAAAAATAAAACGCCTTACTATACATGGTCGTTTAAAAAAAAAAATAAAACGCCTTACTATACATGGTCATTTTTTATTTATTTATTTTTTTTAAACGCCTTACTATACATGGTCGTTTTTAAAAAAAAATAAAACGCCTTACCATCCAAGGTCGTTTTTTTTTCTTTTTTTGTTTAAATAAAATGCCTTACTATACATGGTCGTTTTTTAAAAAAAAATAAAACGCCTTACTATACATGTTCGTTTTAAAAAAATAAATAAAACGCCTTACTATACGTGGTCGTTTTTAAAAAAAAAATAAAACGCCTTACTATACATGGTCGTTTTTTTAAATAAATAAAACGCCTTACTATACATGGTCGTTTAAAAAAAAAAAAAAAAAAACGCCTTACTATACATGGTCGTTTTAAAAAACAAAAAAAACAAAAAAAAAAAACGCCTTACTATACATGGTCGTTATTTAAAAAAAATAAAACGACTTACTATACATGGTCGTTTAAAAAAAAATAAAATAAAACGCCTTACTATACATGGTCGTTTTTTTATTAAAATAAAACGCCTTACTATACATGGTCGTTTTTGAAAAAAATAAATAAAACGCCTTACTATACATGGTCGTTTTTTTATTAAAATAAAACGCCTTACTATACATGGTCGTTTTTGAAAAATAAAAATAAAACGCCTTACTATACATGGTCGTTTTTTAAAAAAAAATAAAACGCCTTACTATACATGGTCGTTTTTTGTTTTTTGTTTTTTTTTTAATTAAAACGCCTTACTATACATGGTCGTTTTTAAAAAAAAATTAAACGCCTTACTATACATGGTCGTTTAAAAAAATAAAAAATAAAACGCCTTACTATACATGGTCGTTTTTTTTTTTTTTAAATAAAACGCCTTACTATACATGTTCGTTTTAAAAAAAAATAAATAAAACGCCTTACTATACATGGTCGTTTTTAAAAAAAATAAATAAAACGCCTTACTATACATGGTCGTTTTTAAAAAAAAATAAAACGCCTTACTATGCATGGTCGTTTGTTTTTTTTTTTTTTAAATAAAACGCCTTACTATACATGGTCTTTTTTTTTTTTTTTTTTTTTTTAAATTAAAACGCCTTACTATACGTGGTCGTTTTTTTTTGTTTTTTTTAAATAAAACACCTTACTATACATGGTCGTTTTTAAAAAAAAATAAAACGCCTTACTATACATGGTCGGTTTTTTTTTAAAATTAAAACGGCTTACTATACATGGTCGTTTTTTTTTTTTTTTTTTTTTTTTTTTTAATTAAAACGCCTTACTATACATGGTCGTTTTAAAAAAATAAAATAAAACGCCTTACTATACATGGTTGTTTTTAAAAAAAAAATAATAAAACGCCTTACTATACATGGTCTTTTTATTTATTTTTTTTAAATTAAAACGCCTTACTATACATGGTCGTTTTTTTGTTTGTTTATTTTTTAATTAAAGCTCCTTACTATACATGGCCGTTTTTTTTTTTTTTTTTGTTTGTTTTTAATTAAAATGCCTTACATGGTCGTTTTTGGAAAAAAAATAAAACGCCTTACTTTACATGGTCGTTTTTTCAAAAAAATAAAACGCCTTACTATACATGGTCGTTTTTTCAAAAAAATAAAACGCCTTACTATACATGGTCATTTTTTTCAAAAAAATAAAACGCCTTACTATACATGGTCGTTTTTAAAAAAAAAATAAAACGGCTTACTATACATGGTCGTTTTTTTGTTTTTTTTTGTTTGTTTTTTTAAATTAAAACGCCTTACTATACATGGTCGTTTTTAAAAAAAAAATAAAACGCCTTACTATACATGGTCGTTTTTTAAAAAAAAATAAAATAAAACGCCTTACTATACATGGTCGTTTTTAAAAAAAAAATAAAACGCCTTACTATACATGGTCGTTTTTAAAAAAAAATAAAACGCCTTACTATCCATGGTCGTTTTTAAAAAAAAATAAAACGGCTTACTATACATGGTCTTTTTTTTTTTTTTTTTTTTTAAATAAAATGCATTACTATACATGGTCGTTTTAAAAAAAATAAAAATAAAACGCCTTACTATACATGGTCGTTATTTAAAAAAAATAAAACGACTTACTATACATGGTCTTTTAAAAAAATAAAAAATAAAACGCCTTACTATACATGGTCGTTTTTTTATTAAAATAAAACGCCTTACTATACATGGTCGTTTTTGAAAAATAAAAATAAAACGCCTTACTATACATGGTCGTTTTTTAAAAAAAAATAAAACGCCTTACTATACATGGTCGTTTTTTGTTTTTTGTTTTTTTTAATTAAAACGCCTTACTATACATGGTCGTTTTAAAAAAATAAAAATAAAACGCCTTACTATACATGGTCGTTTAAAAAAATAAAAAATAAAACGCCTTACTATACATGGTCGTTTTTTTTTTTTTTAATAAAACGCCTTACTATACATGTTCGTTTTTAAAAAAAAATAATAAAACGCCTTACTATACATGGTCGTTTTTAAAAAAAAATAAATAAAACGCCTTACTATACATGGTCGTTTTTTTTTGTTTTTTTTTTCAAAATAAAACGCCTCACTATACATGGTCGTTTTTTTTTAAAAATAAAACGCCTTACTATGCATGGTCGTTTTTAAAAAAAAATAAAACGCCTTACTACACATGGTCGTTTTAAAAAAATAAAATAAAACGCCTTACTATACATGGTCGTTTTTAAAAAAATAAATAAAACGCCTTACTATACATGGTCGTTTTTAAAAAAAAATAAAACGCCTTACTACACATGGTCGTTTTTAAAAAAAAAAATAAAACGCCTTACTATACATGGTCGTTTTTAAAAAAAAATAAAACGCCTTACTACACATGGTCGTTTTTAAAAAAAAATAAAACGCCTTACTATACATGGTCGTTTTTAAAAAATAAAATAAAACGCCTTACTATACATCGTCTTTTTTTTTTTTTAAATACAACGCCTTACTATACATGGTCGTTTTAAAAAAATAAATAAAACGCCTTACTATACATGGTCGTTTTAAAAAAACAATAAAACGCCTCACTATACATGGTCGTTTTAAAAAAAAAATGAAACGCCTTACTATACATGTTTTTTTTTGTTTTTTGTTTTTTAATTAAAACGCCTTACTATACATGGTCGTTTTTAAAAAAAAATAAAACGCCTTACTATACATGGTCGTTTTTTGTTTTTTTTAATAAAACGCCTTACTACACATGGTCGTTTTTTTTTTGTTTTTTTTTTAATTAAAGCGCCTTACTATACATGGTCGTTTTTTTTGTTTTGTTTTTAAATAAAACGCCTTACTATACATGGTCGTTTTAAAAAAAAAATAAAACGCCTTACTATGCATGGTCGTTTTTTTTTTTTTTTAAATAAAACGCCTTACTATACATGGTCTTTTTTTTTTTTTTTTTTTTTTTTATTAAAACGCCTTACTATACGTGGTCGTTTTTTTTTGTTTTTTTTAATAAAACGTCTTACTATACATGGTCGGGTTTTTTTTTAAATTAAAACGGCTTACTATACATGGTCGTTTTTTTTTTTTTTTTTTTTTTTTTTTTAATTAAAACGCCTTACTATACATGGTCGTTTTAAAAAAATAAAATAAAACGCCTTACTATACATCGTCTTTTTTTTTTTTAAATACAACGCCTTACTATACATGGTCGTTTTAAAAAAATAAATAAAACGCCTTACTATACATGGTCGTTTTAAAAAAAAAATAAAACGCCTCACTATACATGGTCGTTTTAAAAAAAAAATGAAACGCCTTACTATACATGTTTTTTTTTGTTTTTTGTTTTTTAATTAAAACGCCTTACTATACATGGTCGTTTTTAAAAAAAAATAAAACGCCTTACTATACATGGTCGTTTTTTGTTTTTTTTAATAAAACGCCTTACTACACATGGTCGGTTTTTTTTGTTTTTTTTTTAATTAAAGCGCCTTACTATACATGGTCGTTTTTTTTGTTTTTTTTTTTAAATAAAACGCCTTACTATACATGGTCGTTTTTAAAAAAAAATAAAACGCCTTACTATGCATGGTCGTTTTTTTTTTTTTTATAAATAAAACGCCTTACTATACATGGTCTTTTTTTTTTTTTTTTATTAAAACGCCTTACTATACGTGGTCGTTTTTTTTTGTTTTTTTAAATAAAACACCTTACTATACATGGTCGTTTTTAAAAAAAAATAAAACGCCTTACTATACATGGTCGGTTTTTTTTTTAAATTAAAACGGCTTACTATACATGGTCGTTTTTTTTTTTTTTTTTGTTTTTTTTTTTTAATTAAAACGCCTTACTATACATGGTCGTTTTAAAAAAATAAAATAAAACGCCTTACTATACATGGTTGTTTTAAAAAAAAATAATAATAAAACGCCTTACTATACATGGTCTTTTTATTTATTTTTTTTAAATTAAAACGCCTTACTATACATGGTCGTTTTTTTGTTTGTTTATTTTTTAATTAAAGCTCCTTACTATACATGGCCGTTTTTTTTTTTTTTTTGTTTGTTTTTAATTAAAATGCCTTACATGGTCGTTTTAAAAAAAAATAAAACGCCTTACTATACATGGTCGTTTTTGGAAAAAAAATAAAACGCCTTACTATACATGGTCGTTTTTTCAAAAAAATAAAACGCCTTACTATACATGGTCGTTTTTTCAAAAAAATAAAACGCCTTACTAGACATGGTCATTTTTTTCAAAAAAATAAAACGCCTTACTATACATGGTCGTTTAAAAAAAAATAAAAAACTAGAGCTGCGAGCAGCTATAAAGGGCCCTCGCAGCCCGGGCCACGTTGGGGTCCTTGCACGTTGGGGTACTTGCACGTTGGGGTACTGGCACATTGGGGTACTGGCATATTGGAAGCAAAATTTCTTTGAAAATGGCATAATAAACATTTACATGTAGAATATTTTTTTGCCAGTGTGTGTATCAAGCTCAACGGGTTTTGGTGATTGTTAAGACCTGCAAAAATCAGCGTCCTTTTTTATTTTTAGGCAATGAGTTGCCCTGATTGGTATTTTTTTTTAAAAGTGTATATACACATCATCGCTCGTTGTACTCATTGCACAATGTTACTTTTATTGTCCAAAGGGGCAATCAAAAATGAATAAAACAAAATGGAAACGTACATACGTTTGGATCGGTGTGAAGCCAGTGAACAATTTGAGTGGTGGAAACTAAAAGAATATTCATAAATGACTTAGTTATCACACTTAGAATGAGTGTACATTTTTTGGACAAAATACCGTAAGTGGGGTATTTTTTTTTCATGCCTCAAGGGCTAGGTGGCGCTGCATATATAACTGAATGTTGTCATAGACATACCTTCAGGCCTTGACGATAAACATAATGTCAAGTTTGGGATTTTTTGGAGCATGTATCGGGGAGTTATTAAGCATATCCTTTTTCAGTGCGAAACACAAATTTTGATGCCCCGCCCTCATCATATAGTATTTGCAAAAGTCAAGATTTTTCCGTCTGTTGTTGGCTCAGGTCTTGACATAGCCCAGGTCAAGTCTGAAGTCAGTCGGATGAAACGTGTAGGAGAAGTGGGCAAAAGTATGCCCCCTGTAAATGTGCTAAAATCGTAAAAAATGGGACATTCAAAAATTCGTAGCTCACTTCCTGTTCATTTTAGCATATGGGTCCAAGAGACTTTTTTGTAGGTCTTGGGCTCCCTCATACACGTAAAAATTTTCGTAGATCTTGCTTAAACGTACAATCGGGGCTGCTTCGTTAAAAATTTCTAGGGGGCGCTATTGAGTCATTTTTGTAAAAATAGCACAATCAACAATAAAATATTGTTCATTTTACCAGGCCAGATGTGTGTGCCAAGTTTCATGAGTTTCTGCACATGTTTAGACCCTCAAAACTGGCGTTGTTTTCTTGGCGAACAGTGCTTAGCCACGCCCACAGCGATTCGCGAAAACTCACAAACTTCGTGTTGTGACATCATGAAGGCCGAAACCCTCATGTGAGCAAATATGAGGTTGGTCCAGTTAACGTGTTTGGAGAAAAAATGTACAAGAAAATTCGTAAGAAAAAAAATTGCCACTAGGTGGCGCTATCAGTAAGATGAAATATAAGTTCGTAGATGTCTTTAGGGCTGGACTCTCATCAAATGTATGAAATTTTGAGAAGATAGGATCATCTCGGTCAAGTTCATGCAGCTTTTATTGTCACGAAAAATCTTCAGACTTTGCGGCACCGTAGCGGCCACGCCCTTTGGCGAAAAGTTGCAATATTCGGTGTGGGGCATGATCAACATCTTAAGGCTTTTCTGACCAACTTTCAACTGGATCCCTTCAACGAGCTCAGCGCAGTAGCTAAAAACGTAAAGTATGACATTTATTGTCACCACTAGGTGGCGCTATATGTATAACTGAATTTGATCATATAGATGTTTTCAGGCCGTGACTATTACGTTGCCTGAGAAGTTTGAGATTTTTTGGAGCTTGAACATGGGAGTTATTAAGCATTTGCTCTTTCTGGACAAATGAAATTTTAAAGACAATATTTGATGCCCCGCCCCCATCATATAGTATTTCGAAAAGGCAAGACTTTTTGCCCAGTTGTTCTCTCAGGTCTTGAGATGATAAATGCCAAGTTTGATGTTAATTTGGTAGAAAAATGTTTGCAGAGGGGGAAAAAGCATGACCACAGTGAATGTGCCAAAATAGGCCAAAATTGGACATAAAAAAATTCATAGCTCATTTCCTGTACATTTTAGCTACATGGTCCCAATAGACTTTTTTGTGCGTCTCGGGGTGCTACACGTGCCTGCCAATTTTCGTTGCTCTAGCTCAAACGTGCCAGGCTTGGTTTTTATTTTTCTACGCTAGGGGGCGCTATAGAGTCGCGTTGTTATGACGACTTCATAATATCAAATTTTTCGCCGGGCCTGAGGAGTGTGCAAAGTTTGGTGAGTTTTTGTGAATGTTTAGGTACTCAAAAATGCGATCGTTTACGGAGAATAATAATAATAATAATAAT
Organism: Festucalex cinctus; assembly: GCF_051991245.1. Taxonomy (NCBI): domain Eukaryota; kingdom Metazoa; phylum Chordata; class Actinopteri; order Syngnathiformes; family Syngnathidae; genus Festucalex; species Festucalex cinctus. The sequence goes on along the minus strand of NC_135430.1, from coordinate 7,926,954 downwards.
AATAACTAGAGCTGCGAGCAGCTATAAAGGGCCCTCGCAGCCCGGGCCACGTTGGGGTCCTTGCACGTTGGGGTACTTGCACATTGGGGTACTGGCACGTTGGGGTACTGGCATATTGGAAGCAAAATTTCTTTGAAAATGGCATAATAAACGTTTACATGTAGAATATTTTTTTTGCCAGTGTCAAGCTCAACGGATTTTGGTGATTGTTAAGACCTGCAAAAATCAGCGTCCTTATTTATTTTTAGGCAATGAGTTGCCCTGATTGGTATTTTTTTGTAAAAGTGTATATGCACATCATCGCTCGTTGTACTCATTGCACAATGTTTACTTTTATTGTCCAAAGGGGCAATCAAAAATGAATAAAACAAAATGGAAACGTACATACGTTTGGATCGGTGTGAAGCCAGTGAACAATTTGAGTGGTGGAAACTAAAAGAATATTCATAAATGACTTAGTTATCACACTTAGAATGAGTGTACATTTTTTGTACAAAATACCGTATGTGGGGTATTTTTTTCATTTTTTTTTATATAAGCCTCAACGGCTAGGTGGCGCTGTATTTATAACTGAATGTTGTCATCGAGATACCTTCAGGCCTTGATTATAAGCATACATGTCAAGTGTGGGATTTTTTTTGGAGCATGTACCGTGGAGTTATTAAGCATATCCTTCATTCACGATATTGCTTTTAATGTCCACAGAGGCTATCAAAAATAAATAAAAATATATATATGTTTGGATAAGTCTGATGCCAGTGAACATTTTGAGTGGTGGAAACTAAAAGAATATTCATAAATGACTTAGTTATCACACTTAGAATGAGTTTACATTTTTTGTACAAAATACCGTATGTGGGGTATTTTTTTTTTATGCCTCAAGGGCTAGGTGGCGCTGCATATATAACTGAATGTTGTCATAGAGATAGCTTCAGGCCTTGACGATAAACATACATGTCAAGTTTGGGATTTTTTGGAGCATGTACCGGGGAGTTATTAAGCATATCCTTTTTCAGTGCGAAACACAAATTTTGATGCCCCGCCTTCATCATATAGTATTTCGAAAGGTCAAGATTTTCCCCCCTGTCGTTGGCACAGGTCTTGACATGGTCCAGGTCAAGTCTTAACTCAGTCAGATGAAACGTGTAGGAGAAGTGGGCAAAAGTCTGCCCCCTGTGAATGTGCAAAAATTGTCAAAAATGGGACATTCAAAAATTCGTAGCTCACTTCCTGTTCATTTTAGCATATGGGTCCAAGAGACTTTTTTGTAGGTCTTGGGCTCCCTCATACACCTAAAAATATTCGTCGTTCTTGCTTAAACGTACAACCGGGGCTGCTTCATTAAAAACTTCTAGGGGGCGCTATTGAGTCATTTTTTGTAAAAATAGCACAATCAACAATAAAATGTTGCTCATTTTACCAGGCCAGATGTGTGTGCCAAGTTTCATGAGTTTCTGTGCATGTTTAGACCCTCAAAACTGGCGTTGTTTTCTTGGCGAACAGCGCTTAGCCACACCCACAGCAATTCGCGAAAACTCACAAACTTCGTGTTGTGACATCATGAAGGCCGAAACCCTCATCTGAGCAAATATGAGGTAGGTCCAGTTAACGTGTTTGGAGAAAAACGTAGAAGAAAATTCGTAAGAAAAAAAATTGCCACTAGGTGGCGCGATCAGTTAGATGAAATATAAGTTCATAGATGTCTTTAGGGCTGGACTCTCATCAAATGTGTGAAATTTTGAGAAGATAGGATCATCTCGGTCAAGTTAATGCAGCTTTTATTTTCACGAAAAATCTTCAGACTTTGCGTCACCGTAGCGGCCACGCCCTTTGGCGAAAAGTTACAATATTCGGTGTGGGTCATAATCAACATCTTAAGGCTTTTCTGACCAATTTTCAAATGGATCCCTTCAACAAGCTCAGCACAGTAGCTAAAAACGTAAAGTATGACATTTATTGTAACCACTAGGTGGCGCTATATGTATAACTGAATTTGATCATATAGATGTTTTCAGGCCGTGACTATTACGTTGCCTGAGAAGTTTGAGATTTTTTGGAGCTTGAACATGGGAGTTATTAAGCATTTGCTCTTTCTGGACAAATGAAATTTTAAAGGCAATATTTGATGCCCCGCCCCCGTCATATAGTATTTCAAAAAGGCAAGATGGTTTGCCCAGTTGTTCTCTCAGGTCTTGAGATGATAAATGCCAAGTTTGAAGTCAATTGGATGAAAAATGTTTGCAAAGGGGGAAAAAGCATGACCACAGTGAATGTGCCAAAATAGGCCAAAATTGGACATAAAAAAATTCATAGCTCACTTCCTGTACATTTTAGCTACATGGTCCCAATAGACTTTTTTTTGCGTCTCGGGGTGCTACACGTGCCTGCCAATTTTTGTTGCTCTAGCTCAAACGTGCCGGGCTTGGTTTTTATTTTTCTACGCTAGGGGGCGCTATCGAGTCGCATTGTTATGACGACTTAATAATATCAAATTTTTCGCCGGGCCTGAGGAGTGTGCAAAGTTCGGTGAGTTTTCGTGAATGTTTAGGTACCCAAAATCGCGATCGTTTGCGGAGAATAAAGAAGAAGAAGAATAATAATAACTAGAGCTGCGAGCAGCTATAAAGGGCCCTCGCAGCCCGGGCCACGTTGGGGTACTTGCACGTTGGGGAACTTGCACGTTGGGGTACTCGCACGTTGGGGTACTGGCACATTATGAGCAAAATTTATTTGAACATGGCATGACAAACCTTTACATGTGATTTTTTTTTTGCCAGGTGTGATGTGTGTGACAAGCTCAATGTGTTTTGGTGATTGTCAAGATGTGCAAAAATCAGCTTCATTTTTTATTTTTAGGGAATGAGTTGACCTGACTGTTTTTTTTTTGCAAAAGTATGTATACCCATCATCGCTTGTACTCATTGCACAATGTTGCTTTTATTGTCCATAGAGGCGATCAAAAAAAATGAAACTGAATAAAAAAACTACTGTTGTTTGGATCGGTCTGATACCAGTGAACATCTTGAGTAGTGGAAAGTAAAAGAATATTCATAAATGACTTAGTTATAACACTTACGAGTTCACAAATTTTGTTCAAAATACCGTGTTTTTTTTTTTTTTTTTTTTTTTTTTTTTAATGCCTCAAGGACTAGGTGGCGCAGTATTTATCACTGAATTTTGTCATAGAGATACCTTCAGGCCTTGACTATAAATATACATGTTAAGTGTGGGATTTTTTGGAGCATGTACCGGGGAGTTATTCAGCATATCCTTCATTCACGTTACTGCTTTTAACGTCAATAGAGGCTATCAAAAATAAATAAAACTAAATAAAAAATACGTATGTTTGGATAGGTCTGATGCTAGTGAAAATTTTGAGTGGTGGAAAGTAAAAGAATATTCATAAATGACTTAGTTATCACACTAAGAATGAGTTTACATTTTTTGTACAAAACACCGTATGTGGGGTATTTTTTTGTTTTGCCTCAAGGGCTAGGTGGTGCTGCATATATAACTGAATGTTGTCATAGAGATACCTTCAGGCCTTGACTATGAGCATACATGTCAAGTTTGGGATTTTTTGGAGGATGTACTGGGAAGTTATTAAGCATATCCTTTTTCAGTTCGAAACACAAAGTTTGATGCCCCGCCTTCATCATATAGTATTTCGAAAAGTCAAGATTTTCCCCCCTGTCGTTGGCTCAGGTCTTGACATGGTCCAGGTCAAGTCTGAAGTCAGTCGGATGAAACGTGTAGGAGAAGTGGGCAAAAGTATGCCCCCTGTAAATGTGCAAATATCGTCAAAAATGGGACATTCAAAAATTCGTAGCTCACTTCCTGTTCATTTTAGCATGTCGGCCCAAGAGACTTTTTTGTAGGTCTTGGGCTCCCTCATACACCTAAAAATATTCGTCGTTCTTGCTTAAACGTACAACCGGGGCTGCTTCGTTAAAAATTTCTAGGGGGCGCTATTGAGTCATTTTTGTAAAAATAGCACAATCAACAATAAAATATTGCTCATTTTACCAGGCCAGATGTGTGTGCCAAGTTTCATGAGTTTCTGTGCATGTTTAGACCCTCAAAACTGGCGTTGTTTTCTTGGCGAACAGCGCTTAGCCACGCCCACAGCAATTCGCGAAAACTCACAAACTTCGTGTTGTGACATCATGAAGGCCGAAACCCTCAACATTTGTCACACTTAGAATGAGTGTACATTTTTTGTACAAAATACCGTATGTGGGGTATTATTTTTTTTTTAATATATATATATATATATGCCTCAAGGGCTAGGTGGCGCTGTATTTATAACTGAATTTTGTCATAGAGATACCTTCACGCCTTGACTATAAATATACATGTCAAGTTTGGGATTTTTTGAAGCATGCACCGGGGAGTTATTAAGCATATCCTTCATTCACAATATTGCTTTTAATGTCCACAGAGGCTATCAAAAATAAATAAAAATATATATATGTTTGGATAAGTCTGATGCCAGTGAACATTTTGAGTGGTGGAAACTAAAAGAATATTCATAAATGACTTAGTTATCACACTTAGAATGAGTTTACATTTTTTGTACAAAATACCGTATGTGGGGTATTTTTTTTTTATGCCTCAAGGGCAAGGTGGCGCTGCATATATAACTGAATGTTGTCATAGAGATACTTTCAGGCCTTGATGATAAACATACATGTCAAGTTTGGGATTTTTTGGAGCATGTACCGGGGAGTTATTAAGCATATCCTTTTTCAGTGCGAAACACAAATTTTGATGCCCCGCCTTCATCATATAGTATTTCGAAAAGTCAAGATTTTCCCCCCTGTCGTTGGCTCAGGTCTTGACATGGTCCAGGTCAAGTCTGAAGTCAGTCGGATGAAACGTGTAGGAGAAGTGGGCAAAAGTATGCCCCCTGTAAATGTGCAAAAATCGTCAAAAATGGGACATTCAAAAATTCGTAGCTCACTTCCTGTTCATTTTAGCATATGGGTCCAAGTGACTTTTTTGTAGGTCTTGGGCTTCCTAATACACCTAAACAATTTTGTAGCTCTTGCTTAAACGTACAACTGGGGCTGTTTCGTTAAAGATTTCTAGGGGGCGCTATTGAGTCATTTTTGTAAAAATATCACAATCGACGATAAAAAATTGCTCATTTTGCCAGGCCAGCTGTGTGTGCCAAGTTTCGTGTGTTTCTGTGGCAGTTTAGGCCCTCAAAATTGGCGTTGTTTTCTTGGCGAACAGAGCTTAGCCACGCCCACAGCGATTCGCGAAAACTCACAAACTTCATGTTGTGACAGCATGAAGGCCGACACCCTCATCTGAGCAAATATGAGGTAGGTCCAGTTAACATGGTTGGAGAAAAACATTGAAGAAAAATCGTGAGAAAAAAAATTGCCAGTAGGTGGCGCTATCAGTAAGATGAAATATAAGTTTGTAGATGTCTTTAGGGCTGGACTCTCATCAATTGTGTAAAATTTTGAGAAGATAGCATCATCTCGGTCAAGTTAATGCAGCTTTTGTTGTCACGAGAAATCTTCAGACTTTGCGGCACCGTAGCGGCCACGCCCTTTGGCGAAAAGTTACAATATTCGGTGTGGGGCATGATCAACATCTTAAGGCTTTTCTGACCAATTTTCAACTGGATCCCTTCAACGAGCTCAGCACAGTAGCTAAAAACGTAAAGTATGACAATTATTGTTACCACTAGGTGGCGCTACATGGATAACTGAATTTTATCATATAGATGTTTTCAGGCCGTGACTATTAAGTTGCCTGATAAGTTTGAGATTTTTTGGAGCTTGAACATGGGAGTTATTAAGCATTTGCTCTTTCTGGACAAATGAAATTTTAAAGGCAATATTTGATGCCCCGCCCCCGTCATATAGTATTTCGAAAAGGCAAGATTTTTTCCCCAGTTGTTCTCTCAGGTCTTGAGATGATAAATGCCAAGTTTGAAGTCAATTGGATGAAAAATGTTTGCAAAGGGGTCAAAAGCATGACCACAGTGAATGTGCCAAAATAGGCCAAAATTGGACATTAAAAAATTCATAGCTCACTTCCTGTACATTTTAGCTACATGGTCCCAATAGACTTTTTTGTGCGTCTCGGGGTGCTACACGTGCCTGCCAATTTTCGTTGCTCTAGCTCAAACATGCCGGGCTTGGTTTTTATTTTTCTATGCTAGGGGGCGCTATAGAGTCGCGTTGTTATGACGACTTCATAATATCAAATTTTTCGCCGGGCCTGAGGAGTGTGCAAAGTTTGGTGAGTTTTCGGAAATGTTTAGGTACCCAAAATCGTGATCGTTTACGGAGAAGAAGAAGAAGAAGAAGAAGAAGAAGAATAATAATAATAATAATAATAATCCGATCGAAAAACAATAGGGACCTCGCAGCGGTAGCTGCTCGGGCCCTAATAATAATAATAATAATAATAATAATAATAATAATAATAATAATTTTTACAAAAACAATAGGGACCTCGCAGCGGTCGCTGCTCGGGCCCTAACTAGAGCTGCGAGCAGCTATAAAGGGCCCTCGCAGCCCGGGCCACGTTGGGGTCCTTGCACGTTGGGGTACTTGCACGTTGGGGTACTGGCACGTTGGGGTACTGGCATATTGGAAGCAAAATTTCTTTGAAAATGGCATAATAAACGTTTACATGTAGAATATTTTTTTTGCCAGTGTCTGTCAAGCTCAACGGATTTTGGTGATTGTTAAGACCTGCAAAAATCAGCGTCCTTATTTATTTTTAGGCAATGAGTTGCCCTGATTGGTATTTTTTTTGTAAAAGTGTATATACACATCATCGCTCGTTGTACTCATTGCACAATGTTTACTTTTATTGTCCAAAGGGGCAATCAAAAATGAATAAAACAAAATGGAAACGTACATACGTTTGGATCGGTGTGAAGCCAGTGAACAATTTGAGTGGTGGAAACTAAAAGAATATTCATAAATGACTTAGTTATCACACTTAGAATGAGTGTACATTTTTTGTACAAAATACCATATGTGGGGTATTTTTTTAAATTTTTTTTATATAAGCCTCAACGGCTAGGTGGCGCTGTATTTATAACTGAATGTTGTCATAGAGATACCTCCAGGCCTTGATTATAAGCATACATGTCAAGTGTGGGATTTTTTTTTTGAGCATGTACCGTGGAGTTATTAAGCATATCCTTCATTCACGATATTGCTTTTAATGTCCATAGAGGCTATCAAAAATAAATAAAAATATATATATGTTTGGATAAGTCTGATGCCAGTGAACATTTTGAGTGGTGGAAACTAAAAGAATATTCATAAATGACTTAGTTATCACACTTAGAATGAGTTTACATTTTTTGGACAAAATACCGTAAGTGGGGTATTTTTTTTTCATGCCTCAAGGGCTAGGTGGCGCTGCATATATAACTGAATGTTGTCATAGAGATAGCTTCAGGCCTTGACGATAAACATACATGTCAAGTTTGGGATTTTTTGGAGCATGTACCGGGGAGTTATTAAGCATATCCTTTTTCAGTGCGAAACACAAATTTTGATGCCCCGCCTTCATCATATAGTATTTCGAAAAGTCAAGATTTTTCCCCCTGTCGTTGGCTCAGGTCTTGACATGGTCCAGGTCAAGTCTTAACTCAGTCAGATGAAACGTGTAGGAGAAGTGGGCAAAAGTCTGCCCCCTGTGAATGTGCAAAAATTGTCAAAAATGGGACATTCAAAAATTCGTAGCTCACTTCCTGTTCATTTTAGCATATGGGTCCAAGAGACTTTTTTGTAGGTCTTGGGCTCCCTCATACACCTAAAAATATTCGTCGTTCTTGCTTAAACGTACAACCGGGGCTGCTTCGTTAAAAACTTCTAGGGGGCGCTATTGAGTCATTTTTGTAAAAATAGCACAATCAACAATAAAATATTGCTCATTTTACCAGGCCAGATGTGTGTGCCAAGTTTCATGAGTTTCTGTGCATGTTTAGACCCTCAAAACTGGCGTTGTTTTCTTGGCGAACAGCGCTTAGCCACACCCACAGCAATTCGCGAAAACTCACAAACTTCGTGTTGTGACATCATGAAGGCCGAAACCCTCATCTGAGCAAATATGAGGTAGGTCCAGTTAACGTGTTTGGAGAAAAACGTAGAAGAAAATTCGTAAGAAAAAAAATTGCCACTAGGTGGCGCTATCAGTTAGATGAAATATAAGTCAGTAGATGTCTTTAGGGCTGTACTCTCATCAAATGTGTGAAATTTTGAGAAGATAGGATCATCTCGGTCAAGTTAATGCAGCTTTTATTTTCATGAAAAATCTTCAGACTTTGCGTCACCGTAGCGGCCACGCCCTTTGGCGAAAAGTTACAATATTCGGTGTGGGGCATGATCAACATCTTAAGGCTTTTCTGACCAATTTTCAACTGTATCCCTTCAACGAGCTCAGCGCAGTAGCTAAAAACGTAAAGTATGACATTTATTGTTACCACTAGGTGGCGCTATATGTATAACTGAATTTTATCATATAGATGTTTTCAGGCCGTGACTATTACATTGCCTGAGAAGTTTGAGATTTTTTGGAGCTTGAACATGGGAGTTATTAAGCATTTGCTCTTTCTGGACAAATGAAATTTTAAAGGCAATATTTGATGCCCCGCCCCCATCATATAGTATTTCAAAAAGGCAAGATGTTTTGCCCAGTTGTTCTCTCAGGTCTTGAGATGATAAATGCCAAGTTTGAAGTCAATTGGATGAAAAATGTTTGCAAAGGGGGAAAAAGCATGACCACAGTGAATGTGCCAAAATAGGCCAAAATTGGACATTAAAAAATTCATAGCTCACTTCCTGTACATTTTAGCTACATGGTCCCAATAGACTTTTTTGTGCGTCTCGGGGTGCTACACGGGCCTGCCAATTTTCGTTGCTCTAGCTCAAACGTGCCGGGCTTGGTTTTTATTTTTCTACGCTAGGGGGCGCTATAGAGTCGCGTTGTTATGACGACTTCATAATATCAAATTTTTCGCCAGGCCTGAGGAGTGTGCAAAGTTCGGTGAGTTTTCGTGAATGTTCAGGTACCCAAAATCGGGATCGTTTGCGGAGAATAAAGAATAATAATAACTAGAGCTGCGAGCAGCTATAAAGGGCCCTCGCAGCCCGGGCCACGTTGGGGTCCTTGCACGTTGGGGTACTTGCACGTTGGGGTACTGGCACGTTGGGGTACTGGCATATTGGAAGCAAAATTTCTTTGAAAATGGCATAATAAACGTTTACATGTAGAATATTTTTTTGCCAGTGTGTGTGTCAAGCTCAACGGGTTTTGGTGATTGTTAAGACCTGCAAAAATCAGCGTCCTTTTTTATTTTTAGGCAATGAGTTGCCCTGACCCACATTCCAAAGACATGCATGGCAGGTTAATTGGGCGCTCGGAATTGTCCCTCGGTGTGCGTGTGAGTGTGGATGGTTGTTCGTCTCTGTGTGCCCTGCGATTGGTTGGCAACCAGTCCAGGGTGTCCCCCGCCTACTGCCCAGAGCCAGCTGAGATAGGCGCCAGCAGCCCCGCGACCCTTGTGAGGAATAAGCGGTCAAGAAAATGGATGGATGGATGGAGTTGCCCTGATTGGTATTTTTTGTAAAAGTGTATATATACATCATCGCTCGTTGTACTCATTGCACAATGTTACTTTTATTGTCCAAAGGGGCAATCAAAAATGAATAAAACAAAATGGAAACGTACATACGTTTGGATCGGTGTGAAGCCAGTGAACAATTTGAGTGGTGGAAACTAAAATAATATTCATAAATGACTTAGTTATCACACTTAGAATGAGTGTACATTTTTTGTACAAAATACCGTATGTGGGGTATTTTTTTTATTTTTTATATAAGCCTCAAGGGCTAGGTGGCGCTGTATTTATAACTGAATGTTGTCATAGAGATACCTTCAGGCCTTGATTATAAGCATACATGTCAAGTGTGGGATTTTTTTTTGGAGCATGTACCGTGGAGTTATTAAGCATATCCTTCATTCACGATATTGCTTTTAATGTCCATAGAGGCTATCAAAAATAAATAAAAATATATATATGTTTGGATAAGTCTGATGCCAGTGAACATTTTGAGTGGTGGAAACTAAAAAAATATTCATAAATGACTTAGTTATCACACTTAGAATGAGTGTACATTTTTTGTACAAAATACCGTATGTGGGGTATTTTTTTTTCATGCCTCAAGGGCTAGGTGGCGCTGCATATATAATTGAATGTTGTCATAGAGATAACTTCAGGCCTTGACGATAAACATACATGTCAAGTTTGGGATTTTTTGGAGCATGTACCGGGGAGTTATCAAGCATATCCTTTTTCATTGTGAAACACAAATTTTGATGCCCCGCCCTCATCATATAGTATTTCGAAAAGTCAAAATTTTTCCCCCTGTCGTTGGCTCAGGTCTTGACATGGTCCAGGCCTAGTCTTAACTCAGTCGGATGAAACGTGTAGGAGAAGTGGGCAAAAGTCTGCCCCCTGTGAATGTGCAAAAATCGTCAAAAATGGGACATTCAAAAATTCGTAGCTCACTTCCTGTTCATTTTAGCATATGGGTACAAGAGACTTTTTTGTAGGTCTTGGGCTCCCTCATACACTTAAAAATATTCGGCGTTCTTGCTTAAACGTACAACCGGGGCTGCTTCGTTAAAAATTTCAAGGGGGCGCTATTGAGTCATTTTTGTAAAAATAGCACAATCAACAATAAAATATTGCTCATTTTACCAGGCCAGATGTGTGTGCCAAGTTTCAGGAGTTTCTGTGCATGTTTAGACCCTCAAAACTGGCGTTGTTTTCTTGGCGAACAGCGCTTAGCCACGCCTACAGCAATTCGCGAAAACTCACAAACTTCGTGTTGTGACATCATGAAGGCCGAAACCCTCCTCTGAGCAAATATGAGGTAGGTCCAGTTAACGTGTTTGGAGAAAAACGTAGAAGAAAATTCGTAAGAAAAAAAATTGCCACTAGGTGGCGCTATCAGTTAGATGAAATGTAAGTTAGTAGATGTCTTTAGAGCTGGACTCTCATCAAATGTGTGAAATTTTGAGAAGATAGGATCATCTCGGTCAAGTTAATGCAGCTTTTATTTTCACGAAAAATCTTCAGATTTTGCGTCACCGTAGCGGCCACGCCCTTTGACGAAAAGTTACAATATTCGGTGTGGGGCATGATCAACATCTTAAGGCTTTTCTGACCAATTTTCAAATGGATCCCTTCAACAAGCTCAGCACAGTAGCTAAAAACGTAAAGTATGACATTTATTGTAACCACTAGGTGGCGCTATATGTATAACTGAATTTTGTCATATAGATGTTTTCAGGCTGTGACTATTACGTTGCCTGAGTAGTTTGAGATTTTTTGGAGCTTGAACATGGGAGTTATTAAGCATTTGCTCTTTCTGGACAAATGAAATTTTAAAGGCAATATTTGATGCTCCGCCCCCGTCGTATAGTATTTCGAAAAGGCAAGATGTTTTGCCCAGCTGTTCTCTTAGGTCTTGAGATGATAAATGCCAAGTTTGAAGTCAATTGGATGAAAAATGTTTGCAAAGGGGGAAAAAGCATGACCACAGTGAATGTGCCAAAATAGGCCAAAATTGGACATTAAAAAATTCATAGCTCACTTCCTGTACATTTTAGCTACATGGTCCCAATAGACTTTTTTGTGCGTCTCGGGGTGCTACACGTGCCTGCCAATTTTCGTTGCTCTAGCTCAAACGTGTCGGGCTTGGTTTTTATTTTTCTACGCTAGGGGGCGCTATAGAGTCGCGTTGTTATAACGACTTCATAATATCAAATTTTTCGCCGGACCTGAGGAGTGTGCAAAGTTTGGTGAGTTTTCGTGAATATTTAGGTACCCAAAATCGCGATTGTTTGCGGAGAATAAAGAAGAAGAAGAAGAAGAAGAAGAAGAAGAATAATAACTAGAGCTGCGAGCAGCTATAAAGGGCCCTCGCAGCCCGGGCCACGTTGGGGTACTTGCACGTTGGGGAACTTGCACATTGGGGTACTGGCACATTGGAAGCAGAATTTCTTTGAAAATGGCATGATAAACGTGGATTTTTTTTTTTTTTTTTTTGCCAGGTGTGATGAGTGTGTCAAGCTCAATGGGTTTTGGTGATTGTTAAGATCTGCAAAAATCAGCGTCTTATTTTTTATTTTTAGGCAATGAGTTGCCCTGATTGGTATTTTTTGTAAAAGTGTATATACACATCATCGCTCGTTGTACTCATTGCACAATGTTACTTTTATTGTCCAAAGGGGCAATCAAAAATGAATAAAACAAAATGGAAATGTACATACGTTTGGATCGGTGTGAAGCCAGTGAACAATTTGAGTGGTGGAAACTAAAAGAATATTCATAAATGACTGAGTTATCACACTTAGAATAAGTGTACATTTTTTGTACAAAATACCGTATGTGGGGTATTTTTTTTTTATTCCTCAAGGGCTAGGTGGCGCTGCATATATAACTGAATGTTGTCACAGAGATAACTTCAGGCCTTGACGATAAACATACATGTCAAGTTTGGGATTTTTTGGAGCATGTACCGGGGAGTTATCAAGCATATCCTTTTTCATTGCGAAACACAAAATTTGATGCCCCGCCCTCATAATATAGTATTTCGAAAAGACAAAATTTTTCCCCCCTGTCGTTGGCTCAGGTCTTGACATGGTCCAGGCCAAGTCTTAACTCAGTCGGATGAAACGTGTAGGAGAAGTGGGCTAAAGTCTGCCCCCTGTGAATGTGCAAAAATCGTCAAAAATGGGACATTCAAAAATTCGTAGCTCACTTCCTGTTCATTTTAGCATATGGGTCCAAGAGACTTTTTTGTAGGTCTTGGGCTCCCTCATACACCTAAAAATATTCGTCGTTCTTGCTTAAACGTACAACCGGGGCTGCTTCGTTAAAAACTTCTAGGGGGCGCTATTGAGTAATTTTTGTAAAAATAGCACAATCAACAATAAAATATTGCTCATTTTACCAGGCCAGATGTGTGTGCCAAGTTTCATGAGTTTCTGTGCATGTTTAGACCCTCAAAACTGGCGTTGTTTTCTTGGCGAACAGCGCTTAGCCACGCCCACAGCAATTCGCGAAAACTCACAAACTTCGTGTTGTGACATCATGAAGGCCGAAACCCTCATCTGAGCAAATAAGAGGTAGGTCCAGTTAACGTGTTTGGAGAAAAACGTAGAAGAAAATTCGTAATAAAAAAAATTGCCACTAGGTGGCGCTATCAGTTAGATGAAATATAAGTCAGTAGATGTCTTTAGGGCTGGACTCTCATCAAATGTGTGAAATTTTGAGAAGATAGGATCATCTCGGTCAAGTTAATGCAGCTTTTATTTTCACGAAAAATCTTCAGACTTTGCGTCACCGTAGCGGCCACGCCCTTTGGCGAAAAGTTACAATATTCGGTGTGGGGCATGATCAACATCTTAAGGCTTTTCTGACCAATTTTCAAATGGATCCCTTCAACGAGCTCAGCACAGTAGCTAAAAACGTAAAGTATGACATTTATTGTAACCACTAGGTGGCGCTATATGTATAACTGAATTTTATCATATAGATGTTTTCAGGCCGTGACTATTACGTTGCCTGAGAAGTTTGAGATTTTTTGGAGCTTGTACATGGGAGTTATTCAGCATTTGCTCTTTCTGGACAAATGAAATTTTAAAGGCAATATTTGATGCCCCGCCCCCGTCATATAGTATTTCAAAAAGGCAAGATGTTTTGCCCAGTTTTTCTCTCAGGTCTTGAGATGATAAATGCCAAGTTTGAAGTCAATTGGATGAAAAAATTTTGCAAAGGGGGAAAAAGCATGACCACAGTGAATGTGCCAAAATAGGCCAAAATTGGACATAAAAAAATTCATAGCTCACTTCCTGTACATTTTAGCTACATGGTCCCAATAGACTTTTTTGTGCGTCTCGCGGTGCTACACGTGCCTGCCAATTTTTGTTGCTCTAGCTCAAACGTGCCGGGCTTGGTTTTTATTTTTCTACGCTAGGGGGCGCTATCGAGTCGCATTGTTATGACGACTTCATAATATCAAATTTTTCGCCGGGCCTGAGGAGTGTGCAAAGTTTGGTGAGTTTTCGTGAATGTTTAGGTACCCAAAATCGCGATCGTTTGCGGAGAATAAAGAAGAAGAAGAATAATAATAACTAGAGCTGCGAGCAGCTATAAAGGGCCCTCGCAGCCCGGGCCACGTTGGGGTCCTTGCACGTTGGGGTACTTGCACGTTGGGGTACTGGCACGTTGGGGTACTGGCATATTGGAAGCAAAATTTCTTTGAAAATGGCATAATAAACGTTTATATGGAGAATATTTTTTTTGCCAGTGTCTGTCAGGCTCAACGGATTTTGGTGATTGTTAAGACCTGCAAAAATCAGCGTCCTTATTTATTTTTAGGCAATGAGTTGCCCTGATTGGTATTTTTTTTGTAAAAGTGTATATACACATCATCGCTCGTTGTACTCATTGCACAATGTTTACTTTTATTGTCCAAAGGGGCAATTAAAAATGAATAAAACAAAATGGAAACGTACATACGTTTGGATCGGTGTGAAGCCAGTGAACAATTTGAGTGGTGGAAACTAACAGAATATTCATAAATGACTTCGTTATCACACTTAGAATGAGTGTACATTTTTTGTACAAAATACCGTATGTGGGGTATTTTTTTAATTTTTTTTTATATAAGCCTCAACGGCTAGGTGGCGCTGTATTTATAACTGAATGTTGTCATAGAGATACCTTCAGGCCTTGATTATAAGCATACATGTCAAGTGTGGGATTTTTTTGGGAGCATGTACCGTGGAGTTATTAAGCATATCCTTCATTCACGATATTGCTTTTAATGTCCATAGAGGCTATCAAAAATAAATAAAAATATATATATGTTTGGATAAGTCTGATGCCAGTGAACATTTTGAGTGGTGGAAACTAAAAGAATATTCATAAATGACTGAGTTATCACACTTAGAATGAGTTTACATTTTTTGTACAAAATACCGTATGTGGGGTATTTTATTTTCATGCCTCAAGGGCGAGGTGGCGCTGCATATATAACTGAATGTTGTCATAGAGATAACTTCAGGCCTTGACGATAAACATACATGTCAAGTTTGGGATTTTTTGGAGCATGTACCGGGGAGTTATCAAGCATATCCTTTTTCATTGCGAAACACAAATTTTGATGCCACGCCCTCATCATATAGTATTTCGAAAAGTCAAGATTTTCCCCCCTGTCGTTGGCTCAGGTCTTGACATTGTCCAGGTCAAGTCTTAACTCAGTCGGATGAAACGTGGAGAAGAAGTGGGCAAAAGTATGCCCCCTGTAAATGTGCAAAAATCATCAAAAATGGGACATTCAAAAATGCGTAGCTCACTTCCTGTTCATTTTAGCATATGGGTCCAAGAGACTTTTATGTAGGTCTTGGGCTCCCTCATACACCTAAAATTTTTCGTAGATCTTGCTTAAACGTACAACCGGGGCTGCTTCGTTAAAATTTTCTAGGGGTCGCTATTGAGTCATTTTTGTAAAAATAGCACAATCAACATTAAAATATTGCTCATTTTACCAGGCCAGATGTGTGTGCCAAGTTTCATGAGTTTCTGTGCATGTTTAGACCCTCAAAACCGGCGTTGTTTTCTTGGCGAACAGCGCTTAGCCACGCCCACAGCAATTCACGAAAACTCACAAACTTCGTGTTGTGACATCATGAAGGCCGAAACCCTCATCTGAGCAAATCTGAGGTAGGTCCAGTTAACGTGTTTGGACAAAAACGTAGAAGAAAATTCGTAAGAAAAAAAAAATGCCACTAGGTGGCGCTATCAGTAAGATTAAATATAAGTTCGTAGATGTCTTTAGGGCTGGACTCTCATCAAATGTGTGAAATTTTGAGAAGATAGGATCATCTCGGTCAAGTTAATGCAGCTTTTATTGTCACGAAAAATCTTCAGACTTTGCGTCACCGTAGCGGCCACGCCCTTTGGCGAAAAGTTACAATATTCGGTGTGGGGCATGATCAACATCTTAAGGCTTTTCTGACCAATTTTCAACTGGATCCCTTCAACGAGCTCAGCACTGTAGCTAAAAACGTAAAGTATGACATTTATTGTTACCACTAGGTGGCGCTATATGTATAACTGAATTTTATCATATAGATGTTTTCAGGCCGTGACTATTACGTTTTCTGAGAAGTTTGAGATTTTTCGGAGCTTGAACATGGGAGTTATTAAGCATTTGCTCTTTCTGGACAAATGAAATTTTCAAGGCAATATTTGATGCCCCGCCCCCGTCATATAGTATTTCAAAAAGTCAAGGTTTTTTGCCCAGTTGTTGTCTCAGGTCTTGAGATGATAAATGCCAATTTTGAAGTCAACTGGATGAAAAATGTTTGCAAAGGGGGAAAAAGCATGACCACAGTGAATGTGCCAAAATAGGCCAAAATTGGACATTAAAAAATTCATAGCTCATTTCCTGTACATTTTAGCTACATGGTCCCAATAGACTTTTTTGTGCGTCTCGGGGTGCTACACGTGCCTGCCAATTTTCGTTGCTCTAGCTCAAACGTGCCGGGCTTGGTTATTATTTTTCTACGCTAGGGGGCGCTATAGAGTCGCGTTGTTATGACGCCTTCATAATATCAAATTTTTCGCCGGGCCCGAAGAGTGCGCAAAGTTCGGTGAGTTTTCGTGAATGTTTAGGTACCCAAAATCGCGATCGTTTGCGGAGAATAAAGAAGAAGAAGAGGAAGAATAATAATAACTAGAGCTGCGAGCAGCTATAAAGGGCCCTCGCAGCCCGGGCCACGTTGGGGTACTTGCACGTTGGGGTACTTGCACGTTGGGGTACTGGCACGTTGGGGTACTGGCAAGTTTAGGTACGGCACATTGGAAGCAGAATTTCTTTGAAAATGGCATGATAAACCTTGACATGTGGATTTTTTTTTTTTTTGTAAAAATACCGTTAAGTTGGTGTATTTTTTTTTATGCCTCTAGGGCTAGGTGGCGCTGTATATATAATGGAATGTTGTCATAGGGATACCTTCAAGCCTTGACTCTAAACATACATGTCAAGTGTGGGATTTTTTTGGAGCATGTACCGTGGAGTTATTAAGCATATCCTTCATTCACGATATTGCTTTTAATGTCCATTAGAGGCTATCAAAAATAAATAAAAAAGTACATGTTTGGATAAGTCTAATGCCAGTGAACATTTTGAGTGGTGGAAAGTAAAAGAATATTCATAAATGACTTAGTTATCACACTTAGAATGAGTTTACATTTTTTGTACAAAATACCGTATGTGGGGTATTTTTTTGTTTTGCCTCAAGGGCGAGGTGGCGCTGCATATATAACTGAATGTTGTCATAGAGATACCTTCAGGCCTTGACGATAAACATACATGTCAAGTTTGGGATTTTTTGGAGCATGTATCGGGGAGTTATTAAGCATATCCTTTTTCAGTGCGAAACACAAATTTTGATGCCCCGCGCTCATCATATAGTATTTCCAAAAGTCAAGATTTTTCCGTCTGTTGTTGGCTCAGGTCTTGACATGGTCCAGGTCAAGTCATAAGTCAGTCGGATAAAACATGTAGGAGAAGTGGGCAAAAGTATGCCCCCTGAAAATGTGCAAAAATCGTCAAAAATGGGACATTCAAAAATTCGTACCTCACTTCCTGTTCATTTTAGCATATGGGTCCAAGAGACTTTTTTGTAGGTCTTTGGCTCCCTCATACACGTAAAAATTTTCGTAGATCTTGCTTAAACGTAGAATCGGGGCTGCTTCGTTAAAAATTTCTAGGGGGCGCTATTGAGTCATTTTTGTAAAAATAGTACAATCAACAATAAAATATTGTTCATTTTACCAGGCCAGATGTGTGTGCCAAGTTTCATGAGTTTCTGCGCATGTTTAGACCCTCAAAACTGGCGTTGTTTTCTTGGCGAACAGTGCTTAGCCACGCCCACAGCGATTCGCGAAAACTCACAAACTTCGTGTTGTGACATCATGAAGGCCGAAACCCTCATCTGAGCAAATATGAGGTTGGTCCAGTTAACGTGTTTGGAGAAAAATGTACAAGAAAATTCGTAAGAAAAAAAATTGCCACTAGGTGGCGCTATCAGTAAGATGAAATATAAGTTCGTAGATGTCTTAAGGGCTGGACTCTCATCAAATGTGTGAAATTTTGAGAAGATAGGATCATCTCGGTCAAGTTCATGCAGCTTTTATTGTCACGAAAAATTTTCGGACTTTGCGTCACCGTAGCGGCCACGCCCTTTGGCGAAAAGTTACAATATTCGGTGTGGGGCATGATCAACATCTTAAGGCTTTTCTGACCAATTTTCAACTGGATCCCTTCAACGAGCTCGGCACAGTAGCTAAAAACGTAAAGTATGACATTTATTGTTACCACTAGGTGGCGCTATATGTATAACTGAATTTTATCATATAGATGCTTTCAGGCCGTGACTATTACGTTGCCTGAGAAGTTTGAGATTTTTTGGAGCTTGAACATGGGAGTTATCACACTTAGAATGAGTTGACATTTTTTGTACAAAATACCGTATGTGGGGTATTTTTTTTTCACGCCTGAAGGGCTAGGTGGCGCTGCATATATAACTGAATTTTGTCATAGAGATACCTTCAGGCTTTGACTATAAACATACATGTCAAGTTTGGGATTTTTTGGAGCATGTACCGGGGAGTTATTAAGCATATCCTTTTTCAGTGCGAAACACAAAATTTGATGCCCCGCCCTCATCATATAGTATTTCCAAAAGTCAAGATTTTTCTGCCTGTAGTTGGCTCAGGTCTTGACATGGTCCAGGTCAAGTCTAAAGTCAGTCGGATGAAATGTGTAGGAGAAGTGGGCAAAAGTATGCCCCCTGAAAATGTGCAAAAATCGTCAAAAATGGGACATTCAAAAATTCATAGCTCACTTCCTGTTCATTTTAGCACATGGGTCCAAGAGACTTTTTTGTAGGTCTTGGACTCCCTCATACACCTAAAAATTTTCGTAGATCTTGCTTAAACGTACAATCGGGGCTGCTTCGTTAAAGATTTCTAGGGGGCGCTATTGAGTCATTTTTGTAAAAATAGGACAATACATGATAAAATATTGCTCATTTTGCCAGGCCAGATGTGTGTGCCAAGTTTCATGAGTTTCTGCGCATGTTTAGACCATCAAAACT
Organism: Festucalex cinctus; assembly: GCF_051991245.1. Classification (NCBI taxonomy): domain Eukaryota; kingdom Metazoa; phylum Chordata; class Actinopteri; order Syngnathiformes; family Syngnathidae; genus Festucalex; species Festucalex cinctus. The sequence goes on along the minus strand of NC_135430.1, from coordinate 7,907,727 downwards.
AGCGTTGTTTTCTTGGCGAACAGTGCTTAGCCACGCCCACAGCGATTCGCGAAAACTCACAAACTTCGTGTTGTGACATCATGAAGGCCGAAACCCCCATCTGAGCAAATATGAGGTTGGTCCAGTTAACGTGTTTGGAGAAAAATGTACAAGAAAATTCGTAAGAAAAAAAATTGCCACTAGGTGGCGCTATCAGTTAGATGAAATATAAGTTCGTAGATGTATTTAGGGCTGGACTCTCATCAAATGTGTGAAATTTTGAGAAGATAGGATCATCTCGGTCAAGTTCATGCAGCTTTTATTGTCACGAAAAATCTTCAGACTTTGCGTCACCGTAGCGGCCACGCCCTTTGGCGAAAAGTTACAATATTCGGTGTGGGGCATCATCAACATCTTAAGGCTTTTCTGACCAATTTTCAACTGGATCCCTTCAACGAGCTCGGCACAGTAGCTAAAAACGTAAAGTATGACATTTATTGTTACCACTAGGTGGCGCTATATGTATAACTGAATTTTATCATATAGATGCTTTCAGGCCGTGACTATTACGTTGCCTGAGAAGTTTGAGATTTTTTGGAGCTTGAACATGGGAGTTATCACACTTAGAATGAGTTGACATTTTTTGTACAAAATACCGTATGTGGGGTATTTTTTTTTCACGCCTGAAGGGCTAGGTGGCGCTGCATATATAACTGAATTTTGTCATAGAGATACCTTCAGGCTTTGACTATAAACATACATGTCAAGTTTGGGATTTTTTGGAGCATGTACCGGGGAGTTATTAAGCATATCCTTTTTCAGTGCGAAACACAAAATTTGATGCCCCGCCCTCATCATATAGTATTTCCAAAAGTCAAGATTTTTCTGCCTGTAGTTGGCTCAGGTCTTGACATGGTCCAGGTCAAGTCTAAAGTCAGTCGGATGAAATGTGTAGGAGAAGTGGGCAAAAGTATGCCCCCTGAAAATGTGCAAAAATCGTCAAAAATGGGACATTCAAAAATTCATAGCTCACTTCCTGTTCATTTTAGCACATGGGTCCAAGAGACTTTTTTGTAGGTCTTGGACTCCCTCATACACCTAAAAATTTTCGTAGATCTTGCTTAAACGTACAATCGGGGCTGCTTCGTTAAAGATTTCTAGGGGGCGCTATTGAGTCATTTTTGTAAAAATAGGACAATACATGATAAAATATTGCTCATTTTGCCAGGCCAGATGTGTGTGCCAAGTTTCATGAGTTTCTGCGCATGTTTAGACTATCAAAACTAGCGTTGTTTTCTTGGCGAACAGTGCTTAGCCACGCCCACAGCGATTCGCGAAAACTCACAAACTTCGTGTTGTGACATCATGAAGGCCGAAACCCCCATCTGAGCAAATATGAGGTTGGTCCAGTTAACGTGTTTGTAGAAAAACGTAGAAGAAAATTCGTAAGAAAAAAAATTGCCACTAGGTGGCGCTATCAGTTAGATGAAATATAAGTTCGTAGATGTATTTAGGGCTGGACTCTCATCAAATGTGTGAAATTTTGAGAAGATAGGATCATCTCGGTCAAGTTCATGCAGCTTTTATTGTCACGAAAAATCTTCAGACTTTGCGTCACCGTAGCGGCCACGCCCTTTGGCGAAAAGTTACAATATTCGGTGTGGGGCATCATCAACATCTTAAGGCTTTTCTGACCAATTTTCAACTGGATCCCTTCAACGAGCTCAGCACAGTAGCTAAAAACGTAAAGTATGACATTTATTGTAACCACTAGGTGGCGCTATATGTATAACTGAATTTTTTCATATAGGTGTTTTCAGGCCGTGACTATTACGTTGCCTGAGAAGTTTGAGATTTTTTGGAGCTTGTACATGGGAGTTATTCAGCATTTGCTCTTTCTGGACAAATGAAATTTTAAAGGCAATATTTGATGCCCCGCCCCCGTCATATAGTATTTCGAAAACGCAAGATTTTTTGCCTAGTTTTTCTCTTAAGTCTTGAGATGATAAATGCCAAGTTTAAAGTCAATGGGATGAAAAATGTTTGCATAGGGGGAAAAAGCATGACCACAGTGAATGTGCCAAAATAGGCCAAAATTGGACATTAAAAAATTCATAGCTCACTTCCTGTACATTTTAGGAAATGGCTTCCACTGACTTTTTTGTGCGTCTCGTAGTGCTACACGTGCCTGCCAATTTTCGTAGCTCTAGCTCAAACGGGCCGGGATTGGTTTTTATTTTTCTACGCTAGGTGGCGCTATAGAGTCGCGTTGTTATGACAACTACATAATATCAAATTTTTCGCCGGGCCCGAAGAGACTGCAAAGTTTGGTGAGTTTTCGTAAATGTTTAGGCCCTCAAAAATGCGATCGTTTACGGAGAAGAAGAAGAAGAATAATAATAATAATTCTTACAAAAACAAGAGGGACCTCGCAGCGGTCGCTGCTCGGGCCCTAATAACTAGAGCTGCGAGCAGCTATAAAGGGCCCTCGCAGCCCGGGCCACGTTGGGGTCCTTGCACGTTGGGGTACTTGCACGTTGGGGTACTGGCACGTTGGGGTACTGGCATATTGGAAGCAAAATTTCTTTGAAAATGGCATAATAAACGTTTACATGTAGAATATTTTTTTTGCCAGTGTCTGTCAAGCTCAACGGATTTTGGTGATTGTTAAGACCTGCAAAAATCAGCGTCCTTATTTATTTTTAGGCAATGAGTTGCCCTGATTGGTATTTTTTTTGTAAAAGTGTATATACACATCATCGCTCGTTGTACTCATTGCACAATGTTTACTTTTATTGTCCAAAGGGGCAATCAAAAATGAATAAAACAAAATGGAAACGTACATACGTTTGGATCGGTGTGAAGCCAGTGAACAATTTGAGTGGTGGAAACTAAAAGAATATTCATAAATGACTTAGTTATCACACTTAGAATGAGTGTACATTTTTTGTACAAAATACCGTATGTGGGGTATTTTTTTAATTTGTTTTTATATAAGCCTCAACGGCTAGGTGGCGCTGTATTTATAACTGAATGTTGTCATAGAGATACCTTCAGGCCTTGATTATAAGCATACATGTCAAGTGTGGGATTTTTTTTGGAGCATGTACCGTGGAGTTATTAAGCATATCCTTCATTCACGATATTGCTTTTAATGTCCATAGAGGCTATCAAAAATAAATAAAAATATATATATGTTTGGATAAGTCTGATGCCAGTGAAAATTTTGAGTGGTGGAAACTAAAAGAATATTCATAAATGACTGAGTTATCACACTTAGAATGAGTTTACATTTTTTGTACAAAATACCGTATGTGGGGTATTTTTTTTTCATGCCTCAAGGGCTAGGTGGCGCTGCATATATAACTGAATGTTGTCATAGAGATAACTTCAGGCCTTGACGATAAACATACATGTCAAGTTTGGGATTTTTTGGAGCATGTACCGGGGAGTTATCAAGCATATCCTTTTTCAATGCGAAACACAAATTTTGATGCCACGCCCTCATCATATAGTATTTCGAAAAGTCAAGATTTTCCCCCCTGTCGTTGGCTAAGGTCTTGACATTGTCCAGGTCAAGTCTTAACTCAGTCGGATGAAACGTGGAGAAGAAGTGGGCAAAAGTATGCCCCCTGTAAATGTGCAAAAATCATCAAAAATGGGACATTCAAAAATGCGTAGCTCACTTCCTGTTCATTTTAGCATATGGGTCCAAGAGACTTTTATGTAGGTCTTGGGCTCCCTCATACACCTAAAATTTTTCGTAGATCTTGCTTAAACGTACAACCGGGGCTGCTTCGTTAAAATTTTCTAGGGGTCGCTATTGAGTCATTTTTGTAAAAATAGCACAATCAACATTAAAATATTGCTCATTTTACCAGGCCAGATGTGTGTGCCAAGTTTCATGAGTTTCTGTGCATGTTTAGACCCTCAAAACCGGCGTTGTTTTCTTGGCGAACAGCGCTTAGCCACGCCCACAGCAATTCACGAAAACTCACAAACTTCGTGTTGTGACATCATGAAGGCCGAAACCCTCATCTGAGCAAATCTGAGGTAGGTCCAGTTAACGTGTTTGGACAAAAACGTAGAAGAAAATTCGTAAGAAAAAAAAAATGCCACTAGGTGGCGCTATCAGTAAGATGAAATATAAGTTCGTAGATGTCTTTAGGGCTGGACTCTCATCAAATGTGTGAAATTTTGAGAAGATAGGATCATCTCGGTCAAGTTAATGCAGCTTTTATTGTCACGAAAAATCTTCAGACTTTGCGTCACCGTAGCGGCCACGCCCTTTGGCGAAAAGTTACAATATTCGGTGTGGGGCATGATCAACATCTTAAGGCTTTTCTGACCAATTTTCAACTGGATCCCTTCAACGAGCTCAGCACTGTAGCTAAAAACGTAAAGTATGACATTTATTGTTACCACTAGGTGGCGCTATATGTATAACTGAATTTTATCATATAGATGTTTTCAGGCCGTGACTATTACGTTTTCTGAGAAGTTTGAGATTTTTCGGAGCTTGAACATGGGAGTTATTAAGCATTTGCTCTTTCTGGACAAATGAAATTTTCAAGGCAATATTTGATGCCCCGCCCCCGTCATATAGTATTTCAAAAAGTCAAGGTTTTTTGCCCAGTTGTTGTCTCAGGTCTTGAGATGATAAATGCCAATTTTGAAGTCAACTGGATGAAAAATGTTTGCAAAGGGGGAAAAAGCATGACCACAGTGAATGTGCCAAAATAGGCCAAAATTGGACATTAAAAAATTCATAGCTCATTTCCTGTACATTTTAGCTACATGGTCCCAATAGACTTTTTTGTGCGTCTCGGGGTGCTACACGTGCCTGCCAATTTTCGTTGCTCTAGCTCAAACGTGCCGGGCTTGGTTATTATTTTTCTACGCTAGGGGGCGCTATAGAGTCGCGTTGTTATGACGCCTTCATAATATCAAATTTTTCGCCGGGCCCGAAGAGTGCGCAAAGTTCGGTGAGTTTTCGTGAATGTTTAGGTACCCAAAATCGCGATCGTTTGCGGAGAATAAAGAAGAAGAAGAGGAAGAATAATAATAACTAGAGCTGCGAGCAGCTATAAAGGGCCCTCGCAGCCCGGGCCACGTTGGGGTCCTTGCATGTTGGGGTACTTGCACGTTGGGGTACTGGCATATTGGAAGCAAAATTTCTTTGAAAATGGCATAATAAACGTTTACATGTAGAATATTTTTTTGCCAGTGTGTGTGTCAAGCTCAACGGGTTTTGGTGATTGTTAAGACCTGCAAAAATCAGCGTCCTTTTTTATTTTTAGGCAATGAGTTGCCCTGATTGGTATTTTTTTGTAAAAGTGTATATACACATCATCGCTCGTTGTACTCATTGCACAATGTTACTTTTATTGTCTAAAGGGGCAATCAAAAATGAATAAAACAAAATGGAAACGTACATACGTTTGGATCGGTGTGAAGCCAGTGAACAATTTGAGTGGTGGAAACTAAAAGAATATTCATAAATGACTTAGTTATCACACTTAGAATGAGTGTACATTTTTTGTACAAAATACCGTATGTGGGGTATTTTTTTTTCATGCCTCAAGGGCTAGGTGGCGCTGCATATATAACTGAATGTTGTCATAGAGATAACTTCAGGCCTTGACGATAAACATACATGTCAAGTTTGGGATTTTTTGGAGCATGTCCCGGGGAGTTATCAAGCATATCCTTTTACATTGCGAAACACAAATTTCGATGCCCCGCCCTCATCATATAGTATTTCGAAAAGTCAAAATTTTTCCCCCTGTCGTTGGCTCAGGTCTTGACATGGTCCAGGCCAAGTCTTAACTCAGTCGGATGAAACGTGTAGGAGAAGTGGGCAAAAGTCTGCCCCCTGTGAATGTGCAAAAATCGTCAAAAATGGGACATTCAAAAATTCGTAGCTCACTTCCTGTTCATTTTAGCATATGGGTACAAGAGACTTTTTTGTAGGTCTTGGGCTCCCTCATACACCTAAAAATATTCGGCGTTCTTGCTTAAACGTACAACCGGGGCTGCTTCGTTAAAAATTTCGAGGGGGCGCTATTGAGTCATTTTTGTAAAAATAGCACAATCAACAATAAAATATTGCTCATTTTACCAGGCCAGATGTGTGTGCCAAGTTTCAGGAGTTTCTGTGCATGTTTAGACCCTCAAAACTGGCGTTGTTTTCTTGGCGAACAGCGCTTAGCCACGCCTACAGCAATTCGCGAAAACTCACAAACTTCGTGTTGTGACATCATGAAGGCCGAAACCCTCATCTGAGCAATTATGAGGTAGGTCCAGTTAACGTGTTTGGAGAAAAACGTAGAAGAAAATTCGTAAGAAAAAAAATTGCCACTAGGTGGCGCTATCAGTTAGATGAAATATAAGTCAGTAGATGTCTTTAGGGCTGGACTCTCATCAAATGTGTGAAATTTTGAGAAGATAGGATCATCTCAGTCAAGTTTATGCAGCTTTTATTTTCACGAAAAATCTTCAGACTTTGCGTCACCGTAGCGGCCACGCCCTTTGGCGAAAAGTTACAATATTCGGTGTGGGGCATGATCAACATCTTAAGGCTTTTCTGACCAATTTTCAAATGGATCCCTTCAACAAGCTCAGAACAGTAGCTAAAAACGTAAAGTATGACATTTATTGTAACCACTAGGTGGCGCTATATGTATAACTGAATTTTATCATATAGATGTTTTCAGGCCGTGACTATTACGTTGCCTGAGAAGTTTGAGATTTTTTGGAGCTTGAACATGGGAGTTATTAAGCATTTGCTCTTTCTGGACAAATGAAATTTTAAAGGCAATATTTGATGCCCCGCCCCCGTCATATAGTATTTCAAAAAGGCAAGATGTTTTGCCCAGTTTTTCTCTCAGGTCTTGAGATGATAAATGCCAAGTTTGAAGTCAATTGGATGAAAAATGTTTGCAAAGGGGGAAAAAGCATGACCACAGTGAATGTGCCAAAATAGGCCAAAATTGGACATTAAAAAATTCATAGCTCACTTCCTGTACATTTTAGCTACATGGTCCCAATAGACTTTTTTGTGCGTCTCGGGGTGCTACACGTGCCTGCCAATTTTTGTTGCTCTAGCTCAAACGTGCCGGGCTTGGTTTTTATTTTTCTACGCTAGGGGGCGCTATCGAGTCGCATTGTTATGACGACTTAATAATATCAAATTTTTCGCCGGGCCTGAGGAGTGTGCAAAGTTCGGTGAGTTTTCGTGAATGTTTAGGTACCCAAAATCGCGATCGTTTGCGGAGAATAAAGAAGAAGAAGAAGAATAATAATAATAATAATAATAATAATAATAATAATAATAATAATAATTTTTACAAAAACAATAGGGACCTCGCAGCGGTCGCTGCTCGGGCCCTAATAATAATAATAATAATTTTTACAAAAACAATAGGGACCTCGCAGCGGTCGCTGCTCGGGCCCTAACTAGAGCTGCGAGCAGCTATAAAGGGCCCTCACAGCCCGGGCCACGTTGGGGTCCTTGCACGTTGGGGTACTTGCACGTTGGGGTACTGGCACGTTGGGGTACTGGCATATTGGAAGCAAAATTTCTTTGAAAATGGCATAATAAACGTTTACATGTAGAATATTTTTTTTGCCAGTGTCAAGCTCAACGGATTTTGGTGATTGTTAAGACCTGCAAAAATCAGCGTCCTTATTTATTTTTAGGCAATGAGTTGCCCTGATTGGTATTTTTTTGTAAAAGTGTATATACACATCATCGCTCGTTGTACTCATTGCACAATGTTTACTTTTATTGTCCAAAGGGGCAATCAAAAATGAATAAAACAAAATGGAAACGTACATACGTTTGGATCGGTGTGAAGCCAGTGAACAATTTGAGTGGTGGAAACTAAAAGAATATTCATAAATGACTTAGTTATCACACTTAGAATGAGTGTACATTTTTTGTACAAAATACCGTATGTGGGGTATTTTTTTTATTTTTTTTTATATAAGCCTCAACGGCTAGGTGGCGCTGTATTTATAACTGAATGTTGTCATCGAGATACCTTCAGGCCTTGATTATAAGCATACATGTCAAGTGTGGGATTTTTTTTGGAGCATGTACCGTGGAGTTATTAAGCATATCCTTCATTCACGATATTGCTTTTAATGTCCATAGAGGCTATCAAAAATAAATAAAAATATATATATGTTTGGATAAGTCTGATGCCAGTGAACATTTTGAGTGGTGGAAACTAAAATAATATTCATAAATGACTTCGTTATCACACTTAGAATGAGTTTACATTTTTTGTACAAAATACCGTATGTGGGGTATTTTTTTTTCATGCCTCAAGGGCTAGGTGGCGCTGCATATATAACTGAATGTTGTCATAGAGATAACTTCAGGCCTTGACGATAAACATACATGTCAAGTTTGGGATTTTTTGGAGCATGTACCGGGGAGTTATCAAGCATATCCTTTTTCATTGCGAAACACAAATTTTGATGCCCCGCCCTCATCATATAGTATTTCGAAAAGTCAAAATTTTTCTCCCTGTCGTTGGCTCAGGTCTTGACATGGTCCAGGCCAAGTCTTAACTCAGTCGGATGAAACGTGTAGGAGAGGTGGGCAAAAGTCTGCCCCCTGTGAATGTGCAAAAATCGTCAAAAATGGGACATTCAAAAATTCGTAGCTCACTTCCTGTTCATTTTAGCATATGGGTACAAGAGACTTTTTTGTAGGTCTTGGGCTCCCTCATACACCTGAAAATATTCGTCGTTCTTGCTTAAACGTACAACCGGGGCTGCTTCGTTAAAAATTTCGAGGGGGCGCTATTGAGTCATTTTTGTAAAAATAGCACAATCAACAATAAAATATTGCTCATTTTACCAGGCCAGATGTGTGTGCCAAGTTTCAGGAGTTTCTGTGCATGTTTAGACCCTCAAAACTGGCGTTGTTTTCTTGGCGAACAGCGCTTAGCCACGCCCACAGCAATTCGCGAAAACTCACAAACTTCGTGTTGTGACATCATGAAGGCCGAAACCCTCATCTGAGCAAATATGAGGTAGGTCCAGTTAACGTGTTTGGAGAAAAACGTAGAAGAAGATTCGTAAGAAAAAAAATTGCCACTAGGTGGCGCTATCAGTTAGATGAAATGTAAGTTAGTAGATATCTTTAGAGCTGGACTCTCATCAAATGTGTGAAATTTTGAGAAGATAGGATCATCTCGGTCAAGTTAATGCAGCTTTTATTGTCACGAAAAATCTTCAGACTTTGCGTCACCGTAGCGGCCACGCCCTTTGGCGAAAAGTTACAATATTCGGTGTGGGGCATCATCAACATCTTAAGGCTTTTCTGACCAATTTTCAACTGGATCCCTTCAACGAGCTCAGCACAGTAGCTAAAAACGTAATGTATGACATTTATTGTAACCACTAGGTGGCGCTATATGTATAACTGAATTTTGTCATATAGATGTTTTCAGGCCGTGACTATTACGTTGCCTGAGAAGTTTGAGATTTTTTGGAGCTTGTACATGGGAGTTATTCAGCATTTGCTCTTTCTGGACAAATGAAATTTTAAAGGCAATATTTGATGCCCCGCCCCCGTCATATAGTATTTCGAAAAGGCAAGACTTTTTGCCCAGCTGTTCTCTTATGTCTTGAGATGATAAATCCCAAGTTTGAAGTCAATGGGATGAAAAATGTTTGCATAGGGGGAAAAAGCATGACCACAGTGAATGTGCCAAAATAGGCCAAAATTGGACATTAAAAAATTCATAGCTCACTTCCTGTACATTTTAGCTACATGGTCCCAATAGACTTTTTTGTGCGTCTCGGGGTGCTACACATGCCTGCCAATTTTCGTTGCTCTAGCTCAAACGTGCCGGGCTTGGTTTTTATTTTTCTATGCTAGGGGGCGCTATAGAGTCGCGTTGTTATAACGACTTCATAATATCAAATTTTTCGCCGGACCTGAGGAGTGTGCAAAGTTCGGTGAGTTTTCGTGAATATTTAGGTACCCAAAATCGCGATTGTTTGCGGAGAATAAAGAAGAAGAATAATAATAATAATAATAATAATAATAATAATTTTTACAAAAACAATAGGGACCTCGCAGCGGTCGCTGCTCGGGCCCTAATAATAATAATAACTAGAGCTGCGAGCAGCTATAAAGGGCCCTCGCAGCCCGGGCCACGTTGGGGTCCTTGCACGTTGGGGTACTTGCACGTTGGGGTACTGGCACGTTGGGGTACTGGCATATTGGAAGCAAAATTTCTTTGAAAATGGCATAATAAACGTTTACATGTAGAATATTTTTTTGCCAGTGTGTGTGTCAAGCTCAACGGGTTTTGGTGATTGTTAAGACCTGCAAAAATCAGCGTCCTTTTTTATTTTTAGGCAATGAGTTGCCCTGATTGGTATTTTTTTGTAAAAGTGTATATACACATCATCGCTCGTTGTACTCATTGCACAATGTTACTTTTATTGTCCAAAGGGGCAATCAAAAATGAATAAAACAAAATGGAAACGTACATACGTTTGGATCGGTGTGAAGCCAGTGAACAATTTGAGTGGTGGAAACTAAAAGAATATTCATAAATGACTTAGTTATCACACTTAGAATGAGTGTACATTTTTTGTACAAAATACCGTATGTGGGGTATTTATTATTTTTTTTATATAAGCCTCAAGGGCTAGGTGGCGCTGTATTTATAACTGAATGTTGTCATAGAGATACCTTCAGGCCTTGATTATAAGCATACATGTCAAGTGTGGGATTTTTTTTTGGAGCATGTACCGTGGAGTTATTAAGCATATCCTTCATTCACGATATTGCTTTTAATGTCCATAGAGGCTATCAAAAATAAATAAAAATATATATATGTTTGGATAAGTCTGATGCCAGTGAACATTTTGAGTGGTGGAAACTAAAAAAATATTCATAAATGACTTAGTTATCACACTTAGAATGAGTGTACATTTTTTGTACAAAATACCGTATGTGGGGTATTTTTTTTTCATGCCTCAAGGGCTAGGTGGCGCTGCATATATAACTGAATGTTGTCATAGAGATAACTTCAGGCCTTGACGATAAACATACATGTCAAGTTTGGGATTTTTTGGAGCATGTACCGGGGAGTTATCAAGCATATCCTTTTTCATTGTGAAACACAAATTTTGATGCCCCGCCCTCATCATATAGTATTTCGAAAAGTCAAAATTTTTCCCCCTGTCGTTGGCTCAGGTCTTGACATGGTCCAGGCCAAGTCTTAACTCAGTCGGATGAAACGTGTAGGAGAAGTGGGCAAAAGTCTGCCCCCTGTGAATGTGCAAAAATCGTCAAAAATGGGACATTCAAAAATTCGTAGCTCACTTCCTGTTCATTTTAGCATATGGGTACAAGAGACTTTTTTGTAGGTCTTGGGCTCCCTCATACACTTAAAAATATTCGGCGTTCTTGCTTAAACGTACAACCGGGGCTGCTTCGTTAAAAATTTCAAGGGGGCGCTATTGAGTCATTTTTGTAAAAATAGCACAATCAACAATAAAATATTGCTCATTTTACCAGGCCAGATGTGTGTGCCAAGTTTCAGGAGTTTCTGTGCATGTTTAGACCCTCAAAACTGGCGTTGTTTTCTTGGCGAACAGCGCTTAGCCACGCCTACAGCAATTCGCGAAAACTCACAAACTTCGTGTTGTGACATCATGAAGGCCGAAACCCTCCTCTGAGCAAATATGAGGTAGGTCCAGTTAACGTGTTTGGAGAAAAACGTAGAAGAAAATTCGTAAGAAAAAAAATTGCCACTAGGTGGCGCTATCAGTTAGATGAAATGTAAGTTAGTAGATGTCTTTAGAGCTGGACTCTCATCAAATGTGTGAAATTTTGAGAAGATAGGATAATCTCGGTCAAGTTAATGCAGCTTTTATTTTCACGAAAAATCTTCAGATTTTGCGTCACCGTAGCGGCCACGCCCTTTGACGAAAAGTTACAATATTCGGTGTGGGGCATGATCAACATCTTAAGGCTTTTCTGACCAATTTTCAAATGGATCCCTTCAACAAGCTCAGCACAGTAGCTAAAAATGTAAAGTATGACATTTATTGTAACCACTAGGTGGCGCTATATGTATAACTGAATTTTGTCATATAGATGTTTTCAGGCTGTGACTATTACGTTGCCTGAGAAGTTTGAGATTTTTTGGAGCTTGAACATGGGAGTTATTAAGCATTTGCTCTTTCTGGACAAATGAAATTTTAAAGGCAATATTTGATGCTCCGCCCCCGTCGTATAGTATTTCGAAAAGGCAAGATGTTTTGCCCAGCTGTTCTCTTAGGTCTTGAGATGATAAATGCCAAGTTTGAAGTCAATTGGATGAAAAATGTTTGCAAAGGGGGAAAAAGCATGACCACAGTGAATGTGCCAAAATAGGCCAAAATTGGACATTAAAAAATTCATAGCTCACTTCCTGTACATTTTAGCTACATGGTCCCAATAGACTTTTTTGTGCGTCTCGGGGTGCTACACGTGCCTTCCAATTTTCGTTGCTCTAGCTCAAACGTGTCGGGCTTGGTTTTTATTTTTCTACGCTAGGGGGCGCTATAGAGTCGCGTTGTTATAACGACTTCATAATATCAAATTTTTCGCCGGACCTGAGGAGTGTGCAAAGTTTGGTGAGTTTTCGTGAATATTTAGGTACCCAAAATCGCGATTGTTTGCGGAGAATAAAGAAGAAGAAGAAGAATAATAATAACTAGAGCTGCGAGCAGCTATAAAGGGCCCTCGCAGCCCGGGCCACGTTGGGGTCCTTGCACGTTGGGGTACTTGCACGTTGGGGTACTGGCATATTGGAAGCAAAATTTCTTTGAAAATGGCATAATAAACGTTTACATGTAGAATATTTTTTTGCCAGTGTGTGTGTCAAGCTCAACGGGTTTTGGTGATTGTTAAGACCTGCAAAAATCAGCGTCCTTTTTTATTTTTAGGCAATGAGTTGCCCTGATTGGTATTTTTTTGTAAAAGTGTATATACACATCATCGCTCGTTGTACTCATTGCACAATGTTACTTTTATTGTCCAAAGGGGCAATCAAAAATGAATAAAACAAAATGGAAACGTACATACGTTTGGATCGGTGTGAAGCCAGTGAACAATTTGAGTGGTGGAAACTAAAAGAATATTCATAAATGACTTAGTTATCACACTTAGAATGAGTGTACATTTTTTGTACAAAATACCGTATGTGGGGTATTTTTTATTTTTTTTTATTTAAGCCTCAAGGGCTAGGTGGCGCTGTATTTATAACTGAATGTTGTCATAGAGATACCTTCAGGCCTTGATTATAAGCATACATGTCAAGTGTGGGATTTTTTTTTGGAGCATGTACCGTGGAGTTATTAAGCATATCCTTCATTCACGATATTGCTTTTAATGTCCATAGAGGCTATCAAAAATAAATAAAAATATATATATGTTTGGATAAGTCTGATGCCAGTGAACATTTTGAGTGGTGGAAACTAAAAAAATATTCATAAATGACTTAGTTATCACACTTAGAATGAGTGTACATTTTTTGTACAAAATACCGTATGTGGGGTATTTTTTTTTCATGCCTCTAGGGCTAGGTGGCGCTGCATATATAACTGAATGTTGTCATAGAGATAACTTCAGGCCTTGACGATAAACATACATGTCAAGTTTGGGATTTTTTGGAGCATGTACCGGGGAGTTATCAAGCATATCCTTTTTCATTGTGAAACACAAATTTTGATGCCCCGCCCTCATCATATAGTATTTCGAAAAGTCAAAATTTTTCCCCCTGTCGTTGGCTCAGGTCTTGACATGGTCCAGGCCAAGTCTTAACTCAGTCGGATGAAACGTGTAGGAGAAGTGGGCAAAAGTCTGCCCCCTGTGAATGTGCAAAAATCGTCAAAAATGGGACATTCAAAAATTCGTAGCTCACTTCCTGTTCATTTTAGCATATGGGTACAAGAGACGTTTTTGTAGGTCTTGGGCTCCCTCATACACCTAAAAATATTCGGCGTTTTTGCTTAAACGTACAACCGGGGCTGCTTCGTTAAAAATTTCAAGGGGGCGCTATTGAGTCATTTTTGTAAAAATAGCACAATCAACAATAAAATATTGCTCATTTTACCAGGCCAGATGTGTGTGCCAAGTTTCAGGAGTTTCTGTGCATGTTTAGACCCTCAAAACTGGCGTTGTTTTCTTGGCGAACAGCGCTTAGCCACGCCTACAACAATTCGCGAAAACTCACAAACTTCGTGTTGTGACATCATGAAGGCCGAAACCCTCCTCTGAGCAAATATGAGGTAGGTCCAGTTAACGTGTTTGGAGAAAAACGTAGAAGAAAATTCGTAAGAAAAAAAATTGCCACTAGGTGGCGCTATCAGTTAGATGAAATGGAAGTTAGTAGATGTCTTTAGAGCTGGACTCTCATCAAATGTGTGAAATTTTGAGAAGATAGGATCATCTCGGTCAAGTTAATGCAGCTTTTATTTTCACGAAAAATCTTCAGATTTTGCGTCACCGTAGCGGCCACGCCCTTTGATGAAAAGTTACAATATTCGGTGTGGGGCATGATCAACATCTTAAGGCTTTTCTGACCAATTTTCAAATGGATCCCTTCAACAAGCTCAGCACAGTAGCTAAAAACGTAAAGTATGACATTTATTGTAACCACTAGGTGGCGCTATATGTATAACTGAATTTTGTCATATAGATGTTTTCAGGCTGTGACTATTACATTGCCTGAGAAGTTTGAGATTTTTTGGAGCTTCAACATGGGAGTTATTAAGCATTTGCTCTTTCTGGACAAATGAAATTTTAAAGGCAATATTTGATGCCCCGCCCCCGTCATATAGTATTTCGAAAAGGCAAGATTTTTCCCCCAGTTGTTCTCTCAGGTCTTGAGATGATAAATGCCAAGTTTGAAGTCAATTGGATGAAAAATGTTTGCAAAGGGGGAAAAAGCATGACCACAGTGAATGTGCCAAAATAGGCCAAAATTGGACATTAAAAAATTCATAGCTCACTTCCTGTACATTTTAGCTACATGGTCCCAATAGACTTTTTTGTGCGTCTCGGGGTGCTACACGTGCCTGCCAATTTTCGTTGCTCTAGCTCAAACATGCCGGGCTTGGTTTTTATTTTTCTATGCTAGGGGGCGCTATAGAGTCGCGTTGTTATGACGACTTCATAATATCAAATTTTTCGCCGGGCCTGAGGAGTGTGCAAAGTTTGGTGAGTTTTCGTAAATGTTTAGGTACCCAAAATCGTGATCGTTTACGGAGAAGAAGAAGAAGAAGAAGAAGAAGAAGAATAATAATAACTAGAGCTGCGAGCAGCTATAAAGGGCCCTCGCAGCCCGGGCCACGTTGGGGTACTTGCACGTTGGGGTACTTGCACGTTGGGGTACTGGCACGTTGGGGTACTGGCAAGTTTAGGTACGGCACATTGGAAGCAGAATTTCTTTGAAAATGGCATGATAAACCTTGACATGTGGATTTTTTTTTTTTTTGTAAAAATACCGTTAAGTTGGTGTATTTTTTTTTATGCCTCTAGGGCTAGGTGGCGCTGTATATATAATGGAATGTTGTCATAGGGATACCTTCAAGCCTTGACTCTAAACATACATGTCAAGTGTGGGATTTTTTTGGAGCATGTACCGTGGAGTTATTAAGCATATCCTTCATTCACGATATTGCTTTTAATGTCCATTAGAGGCTATCAAAAATAAATAAAAAAGTACATGTTTGGATAAGTCTAATGCCAGTGAACATTTTGAGTGGTGGAAAGTAAAAGAATATTCATAAATGACTTAGTTATCACACTTAGAATGAGTTTACATTTTTTGTACAAAATACCGTATGTGGGGTATTTTTTTGTTTTGCCTCAAGGGCGAGGTGGCGCTGCATATATAACTGAATGTTGTCATAGAGATACCTTCAGGCCTTGACGATAAACATACATGTCAAGTTTGGGATTTTTTGGAGCATGTATCGGGGAGTTATTAAGCATATCCTTTTTCAGTGCGAAACACAAATTTTGATGCCCCGCGCTCATCATATAGTATTTCCAAAAGTCAAGATTTTTCCGTCTGTTGTTGGCTCAGGTCTTGACATGGTCCAGGTCAAGTCATAAGTCAGTCGGATAAAACATGTAGGAGAAGTGGGCAAAAGTATGCCCCCTGAAAATGTGCAAAAATCGTCAAAAATGGGACATTCAAAAATTCGTACCTCACTTCCTGTTCATTTTAGCATATGGGTCCAAGAGACTTTTTTGTAGGTCTTTGGCTCCCTCATACACGTAAAAATTTTCGTAGATCTTGCTTAAACGTAGAATCGGGGCTGCTTCGTTAAAAATTTCTAGGGGGCGCTATTGAGTCATTTTTGTAAAAATAGTACAATCAACAATAAAATATTGTTCATTTTACCAGGCCAGATGTGTGTGCCAAGTTTCATGAGTTTCTGCGCATGTTTAGACCCTCAAAACTGGCGTTGTTTTCTTGGCGAACAGTGCTTAGCCACGCCCACAGCGATTCGCGAAAACTCACAAACTTCGTGTTGTGACATCATGAAGGCCGAAACCCTCATCTGAGCAAATATGAGGTTGGTCCAGTTAACGTGTTTGGAGAAAAATGTACAAGAAAATTCGTAAGAAAAAAAATTGCCACTAGGTGGCGCTATCAGTAAGATGAAATATAAGTTCGTAGATGTCTTAAGGGCTGGACTCTCATCAAATGTGTGAAATTTTGAGAAGATAGGATCATCTCGGTCAAGTTCATGCAGCTTTTATTGTCACGAAAAATTTTCGGACTTTGCGTCACCGTAGCGGCCACGCCCTTTGGCGAAAAGTTACAATATTCGGTGTGGGGCATGATCAACATCTTAAGGCTTTTCTGACCAATTTTCAACTGGATCCCTTCAACGAGCTCGGCACAGTAGCTAAAAACGTAAAGTATGACATTTATTGTTACCACTAGGTGGCGCTATATGTATAACTGAATTTTATCATATAGATGCTTTCAGGCCGTGACTATTACGTTGCCTGAGAAGTTTGAGATTTTTTGGAGCTTGAACATGGGAGTTATCACACTTAGAATGAGTTGACATTTTTTGTACAAAATACCGTATGTGGGGTATTTTTTTTTCACGCCTGAAGGGCTAGGTGGCGCTGCATATATAACTGAATTTTGTCATAGAGATACCTTCAGGCTTTGACTATAAACATACATGTCAAGTTTGGGATTTTTTGGAGCATGTACCGGGGAGTTATTAAGCATATCCTTTTTCAGTGCGAAACACAAAATTTGATGCCCCGCCCTCATCATATAGTATTTCCAAAAGTCAAGATTTTTCTGCCTGTAGTTGGCTCAGGTCTTGACATGGTCCAGGTCAAGTCTAAAGTCAGTCGGATGAAATGTGTAGGAGAAGTGGGCAAAAGTATGCCCCCTGAAAATGTGCAAAAATCGTCAAAAATGGGACATTCAAAAATTCATAGCTCACTTCCTGTTCATTTTAGCACATGGGTCCAAGAGACTTTTTTGTAGGTCTTGGACTCCCTCATACACCTAAAAATTTTCGTAGATCTTGCTTAAACGTACAATCGGGGCTGCTTCGTTAAAGATTTCTAGGGGGCGCTATTGAGTCATTTTTGTAAAAATAGGACAATACATGATAAAATATTGCTCATTTTGCCAGGCCAGATGTGTGTGCCAAGTTTCATGAGTTTCTGCGCATGTTTAGACCATCAAAACTAGCGTTGTTTTCTTGGCGAACAGTGCTTAGCCACGCCCACAGCGATTCGCGAAAACTCACAAACTTCGTGTTGTGACATCATGAAGGCCGAAACCCCCATCTGAGCAAATATGAGGTTGGTCCAGTTAACGTGTTTGGAGAAAAATGTACAAGAAAATTCGTAAGAAAAAAAATTGCCACTAGGTGGCGCTATCAGTTAGATGAAATATAAGTTCGTAGATGTATTTAGGGCTGGACTCTCATCAAATGTGTGAAATTTTGAGAAGATAGGATCATCTCGGTCAAGTTCATGCAGCTTTTATTGTCACGAAAAATCTTCAGACTTTGCGTCACCGTAGCGGCCACGCCCTTTGGCGAAAAGTTACAATATTCGGTGTGGGGCATCATCAACATCTTAAGGCTTTTCTGACCAATTTTCAACTGGATCCCTTCAACGAGCTCGGCACAGTAGCTAAAAACGTAAAGTATGACATTTATTGTTACCACTAGGTGGCGCTATATGTATAACTGAATTTTATCATATAGATGCTTTCAGGCCGTGACTATTACGTTGCCTGAGAAGTTTGAGATTTTTTGGAGCTTGAACATGGGAGTTATCACACTTAGAATGAGTTGACATTTTTTGTACAAAATACCGTATGTGGGGTATTTTTTTTTCACGCCTGAAGGGCTAGGTGGCGCTGCATATATAACTGAATTTTGTCATAGAGATACCTTCAGGCTTTGACTATAAACATACATGTCAAGTTTGGGATTTTTTGGAGCATGTACCGGGGAGTTATTAAGCATATCCTTTTTCAGTGCGAAACACAAAATTTGATGCCCCGCCCTCATCATATAGTATTTCCAAAAGTCAAGATTTTTCTGCCTGTAGTTGGCTCAGGTCTTGACATGGTCCAGGTCAAGTCTAAAGTCAGTCGGATGAAATGTGTAGGAGAAGTGGGCAAAAGTATGCCCCCTGAAAATGTGCAAAAATCGTCAAAAATGGGACATTCAAAAATTCATAGCTCACTTCCTGTTCATTTTAGCACATGGGTCCAAGAGACTTTTTTGTAGGTCTTGGACTCCCTCATACACCTAAAAATTTTCGTAGATCTTGCTTAAACGTACAATCGGGGCTGCTTCGTTAAAGATTTCTAGGGGGCGCTATTGAGTCATTTTTGTAAAAATAGGACAATACATGATAAAATATTGCTCATTTTGCCAGGCCAGATGTGTGTGCCAAGTTTCATGAGTTTCTGCGCATGTTTAGACTATCAAAACTAGCGTTGTTTTCTTGGCGAACAGTGCTTAGCCACGCCCACAGCGATTCGCGAAAACTCACAAACTTCGTGTTGTGACATCATGAAGGCCGAAACCCCCATCTGAGCAAATATGAGGTTGGTCCAGTTAACGTGTTTGGAGAAAAATGTACAAGAAAATTCGTAAGAAAAAAAATTGCCACTAGGTGGCGCTATCAGTTAGATGAAATATAAGTTCGTAGATGTATTTAGGGCTGGACTCTCATCAAATGTGTGAAATTTTGAGAAGATAGGATCATCTCGGTCAAGTTCATGCAGCTTTTATTGTCACGAAAAATCTTCAGACTTTGCGTCACCGTAGCGGCCACGCCCTTTGGCGAAAAGTTACAATATTCGGTGTGGGGCATCATCAACATCTTAAGGCTTTTCTGACCAATTTTCAACTGGATCCCTTCAACGAGCTCAGCACAGTAGCTAAAAACGTAAAGTATGACATTTATTGTAACCACTAGGTGGCGCTATATGTATAACTGAATTTTTTCATATAGGTGTTTTCAGGCCGTGACTATTACGTTGCCTGAGAAGTTTGAGATTTTTTGGAGCTTGTACATGGGAGTTATTCAGCATTTGCTCTTTCTGGACAAATGAAATTTTAAAGGCAATATTTGATGCCCCGCCCCCGTCATATAGTATTTCGAAAACGCAAGATTTTTTGCCTAGTTTTTCTCTTAAGTCTTGAGATGATAAATGCCAAGTTTAAAGTCAATGGGATGAAAAATGTTTGCATAGGGGGAAAAAGCATGACCACAGTGAATGTGCCAAAATAGGCCAAAATTGGACATTAAAAAATTCATAGCTCACTTCCTGTACATTTTAGGAAATGGCTTCCACTGACTTTTTTGTGCGTCTCGTAGTGCTACACGTGCCTGCCAATTTTCGTAGCTCTAGCTCAAACGGGCCGGGATTGGTTTTTATTTTTCTACGCTAGGTGGCGCTATAGAGTCGCGTTGTTATGACAACTACATAATATCAAATTTTTCGCCGGGCCCGAAGAGACTGCAAAGTTTGGTGAGTTTTCGTAAATGTTTAGGCCCTCAAAAATGCGATCGTTTACGGAGAAGAAGAAGAAGAAGAATAATAATAATTCTTACAAAAACAAGAGGGACCTCGCAGCGGTCGCTGCTCGGGCCCTAATAATAATAATAATCCGATCGAAAAACAATAGGGACCTCGCAGCGGTAGCTGCTCGGGCCCTAATAATAATAATAATAATAATAATAATAATAATAATAATAATAATAATAATTTTTACAAAAACAATAGGGACCTCGCAGCGGTCGCTGCTCGGGCCCTAATAAAACGCCTTACTATACATGGTCGTTTTTAAAAAAAAAATAAAACGCCTTACTATACATGGTCGTTTTTAAAAAAAAATAAAACGCCTTACTATCCATGGTCGTTTTTAAAAAAAAAATAAAACGGCTTACTATACATGGTCTTTTTTTTTTTTTTTTTTTAAATAAAATGCATTACTATACATGGTCGTTTTAAAAAAAATAAAAATAAAACGCCTTACTATACATGGTCGTTATTTTAAAAAAATAAAACGACTTACTATACATGGTCTTTTAAAAAAATAAAAAATAAAACGCCTTACTATACATGGTCGTTTTTTTATTAAAATAAAACGCCTTACTATACATGGTCGTTTTTGAAAAAAATAAATAAAACGCCTTACTATACATGGTCGTTTTTTTATTAAAATAAAACGCCTTACTATACATGGTCGTTTTTGAAAAATAAAAATAAAACGCCTTACTATAATGGTCGTTTTTAAAAAAAAAATAAAACGCCTTACTATACATGGTCGTTTTTTGTTTTTTGTTTTTTTTAATTAAAACGCCTTACTATACATGGTCGTTTTTAAAAAAAAAAATAAAACGCCTTACTATACATGGTCGTTTAAAAAAATAAAAAATAAAACGCCTTACTATACATGGTCGTTTTTTTTTTTTTAAATAAAACGCCTTACTATACATGTTCGTTTTTAAAAAAAATAATAATAAAACGCCTTACTATACATGGTCGTTTTTAAAAAAAATAAATAAAACGCCTTACTATACATGGTCGTTTTTTTTTGTTTTTTTTTTCAAAATAAAACGCCTCACTATACATGGTCGTTTTTTTTTAAAAATAAAACGCCTTACTATGCATGGTCGTTTTTAAAAAAAAATAAAACGCCTTACTACACATGGTCGTTTTAAAAAAATAAAATAAAACGCCTTACTATACATGGTCGTTTTTAAAAAAATAAATAAAACGCCTTACTATACATGGTCGTTTTTAAAAAAAAATAAAACGCCTTACTACACATGGTCGTTTTTTTAAAAAAAAATAAAACGCCTTACTATACATGGTCGTTTTTAAAAAAAAATAAAACGCCTTACTACACATGGTCGTTTTAAAAAAAAAAATAAAACGCCTTACTATACATGGTCGTTTTTAAAAAAAAAAATAAAACGCCTTACTATACATCGTCTTTTTTTTTTTTTAAATACAACGCCTTACTATACATGGTCGTTTTAAAAAAATAAATAAAACGCCTTACTATACATGGTCGTTTTAAAAAAAAAATAAAACGCCTCACTATACATGGTCGGTTTAAAAAAAAAATGAAACGCCTTACTATACATGTTTTTTTTTGTTTTTTGTTTTTTAATTAAAACGCCTTACTATACATGGTCGTTTTTAAAAAAAAATAAAACGCCTTACTATACATGGTCGTTTTTTGTTTTTTTTAATAAAACGCCTTACTACACATGGTCGTTTTTTTTTGTTTTTTTTTTAATTAAAGCGCCTTACTATACATGGTCGTTTTTTGTGTTTTTTTTTTTAAATAAAACGCCTTACTATACATGGTCGTTTTAAAAAAAAAATAAAACGCCTTACTATGCATGGTCGTTTTTTTTTTTTTTAAATAAAACGCCTTACTATACATGGTCTTTTTTTTTTTCTTTTTTTTTTAATTAAAACGCCTTACTATACGTGGTCGTTTTTTTTTGTTTTTTTAAATAAAACGTCTTACTATACATGGTCGTTTTTTTTTTAAAATTAAAACGGCTTACTATACATGGTCGTTTTTTTTTTGTTTTTTTGTTTTTTTTAATTAAAACGCCTTACTATACATGGTCGTTTTAAAAAAATAAAATAAAACGCCTTACTATACATGGTTGTTTTTAAAAAAATTAAATAAAACGCCTTACTATACATGGTCTTTTTATTTATTTTTTTTAAATTAAAACGCCTTACTATACATGGTCGTTTTTTTGTTTGTTTATTTTTTAATTAAAACTCCTTACTATACATGGCCGTTTTTTGTTTTTTTTTTGTTTGTTTTTAATTAAAATGCCTTACATGGTCGTTTTTGGAAAAAAAATAAAACGCCTTACTATACATGGTCGTTTTTTCAAAAAAATGAAACGCCTTACTATACATGGTCGTTTTTTCAAAAAAATAAAACGCCTTACTATACATGGTCATTTTTTTCAAAAAAATAAAACGCCTTACTATACATGGTCGTTTTTTAAAAAAAAATAAAACGCCTTACTATACATGGTCGTTTTTTTGTTTTTTTTTGTTTGTTTTTTTAAATTAAAACGCCTTACTATACATGGTCGTTTTTTAAAAAAAAATAAAACGCCTTACTATACATGGTCGTTTTAAAAAAACAAAAAAACAAAACGCCTTACTATACATGGTCGTTTTTAAAAAAAAAATAAAACGCCTTACTATACATGGTCGTTTTTTAAAAAAAATAAAACGCCTTACTATCCATGGTCGTTTTTAAAAAAAATAAAACGGCTTACTATACATGGTCTTTTTTTTTTTTTTTTTTTTAAATAAAATGCATTACTATACATGGTCGTTTTAAACAAAATAAAAATAAAATGCCTTACTATACATGGTCGTTTTTTGTTTTTGTTTTTTTAAGTTAAAACGCCTTACTATACATGGTCGTTTTTTGGGGGGGTTTTTTCAAAATAAAACGCCTCACTATACATGGTCGTTTTTAAAAAAAAATAAAACGCCTTACTACACATGGTCATTTAAAAAAAATAAATAAAACGCCTTACTATACATGGTCGTTTTAAAAAAAAAATAAAACGCCTTACTATACATGGTCGTTTTAAAAAAATAAATAAAACGCCTTACTATACATCGGCTTTTTTTTTTTTTAAATAAAACGCCTTACTATACATGGTCGTTTTAAAAAAATAAATAAAACGCCTTACTATACATGGTCGTTTTTAAAAAAAAATAAAACGCCTTACTATACATGGTCGTTTTTAAAAAAAAAATAAAACGCCTTACTATACATGGTCATTTTTAAAAAAAAATAAAACGCCTTACTACCCATGGTCTTTTTTTTTTTTTTTTTTAAATAAAATGCCTTACTATACATGGTCGTTTTTAAAAAAAATAAAACGCCTTACTATACATGGTCGTTTTTTGTTTTTGTTTTTTTAAGTTAAAACGCCTTACTATACATGGTCGTTTTAAAAAAATAAAATAAAACGCCTTACTATACATGGTCGTTTTTAAAAAAAAATAAAACGCCTTACTATACATGGTCGTTTTTTTGAAAAAATAAAACGCCTTACTATACATGGTCGTTTTTAAAAAAAAAATAAAACGCCTTACTATACATGGTCGTTTTTAAAAAAAATGAAACGCCTTACTATATATGGTCGTTTAAAAAAAATAATAAAACGCCTTACTATACATGGTCGTTATTTAAAAAAAATAAAACGCCTTACTATACATGGTCGTTTAAAAAAAATAATAAAATAAAACGCCTTACTATACATGGTCGTTTTAAAAAAAAATAAAACGCCTTCCTATACATGGTTGTTTAAAAAAAATAAAAATAAAACGCCTTACTATACATGGTTGGTTTTTTAAAAAAAAATAAAATAAAACGCCTTACTATACATGGTCGTTTTTTTTTTTTTTTAAATAAAACGCCTTACTATACATGGTCGTTTTTTTTTGTTTTTTTAAAAAAATAAAACGCCTTACTATACATGGTCATTTTTTTCAAAAAAATAAAACGCCTTACTATACATGGTCGTTTTTTAAAAAAAAATAAAACGCCTTACTATACATGGTCGTTTTTTTGTTTTTTTTTGTTTGTTTTTTTAAATTAAAACGCCTTACTATACATGGTCGTTTTTAAAAAAAAAATAAAACGCCTTACTATACATGGTCGTTTTTAAAAAAATAAATAAAACGCCTTAATATACATGGTCGTTTAAAAAAAAAATAAAACGCCTTACTATCCATGGTCGTTTTAAAAAAAAAATAAAACGGCTTACTATACATGGTCTTTTTTTTTTTTTTTTTTTAAATAAAATGCATTACTATACATGGTCGTTTTAAACAAAATAAAAATAAAACGCCTTACTATACATGGTCGTTTTTTGTTTTTGTTTTTTTAAGTTAAAACGCCTTACTATACATGGTCGTTTTTTTTTGTTTTTTTTTTCAAAATAAAACGCCTCACTATACATGGTCGTTTTTAAAAAAAAATAAAACGCCTTACTACACATGGTCATTTAAAAAAAATAAATAAAACGCCTTACTATACATGGTCGTTTTAAAAAAAAAATAAAACGCCTTACTATACATGGTCGTTTTTAAAAAAAAAATAAAACGCCTTACTATACATCGGCTTTTTTTTTTTTAAATAAAACGCCTTACTATACATGGTCGTTTTAAAAAAATAAATAAAACGCCTTACTATACATGGTCGTTTTAAAAAAAAAAAAAAACGCCTTACTATACATGGTTGTTTTTAAAAAAAAAAATAAAACGCCTTACTATACATGGTCATTTTAAAAAAAAAATAAAACGCCTTACTATCCATGGTCTTTTTTTTTTTTTTTTTTTAAATAAAATGCCTTACTATACATGGTCGTTTTTAAAAAATAAAAAATAAAACGCCTTACTATACATGGTCGTTTTTTGTTTTTGTTTTTTTAAGTTAAAACGCCTTACTATACATGGTCGTTTTTAAAAAAAAAAATAAAACGCCTTACTATACATGGTCGTTTTTAAAAAAAAATAAAACGCCTTACTATACATGGTCGTTTTTTTGAAAAAATAAAACGCCTTACTATACATGGTCGTTTTAAAAAAAAAAATAAAACGCCTTACTATACATGGTCGTTTTTAAAAAAAATGAAACGCCTTACTATATATGGTCGTTTAAAAAAATAAATAAAACGCCTTACTATACATGGTCGTTATTTAAAAAAAATAAAACGCCTTACTATACATGGTCGTTTAAAAAATAAAATAAAATAAAACGCCTTACTATACATGGTCGTTTTAAAAAAAAATAAAACGCCTTCCTATACATGGTTGTTTAAAAAAAATAAAAATAAAACGCCTTACTATACATGGTTGGTTTTTTAAAAAAAAATAAAATAAAACGCCTTACTATACATGGTCGTTTTTTTTTTTTTTAAATAAAACGCCTTACTATACATGGTCGTTTTTTTTTGTTTTTTTTTAAAAATAAAACGGCTTACTATACATGGTCGTTTTTTTTTTTTTTTTTATTAAAACGCCTTACTATACATGGTCGTTTTAAAAAAAAAAATAAAACGCCTTACTATACATGGTCGTTTTAAAAAAAAAAAATAAAACACCTTACTCTACATGGTCGTTTTTAAAAAAAATAAATAAAACGCCTTACTATACATGGTCGTTTTTTTAAAAAATAAAACGCCTTACTATACATCGTCATTTTTTAAAAAAAAAATAAAACGCCTTACTATACATGGTCATTTTTTTTTAAATAAATAAAACGCCTTTCTATACATGGTCGTTTAAAAAAAAACAAAAAATAAAACGCCTTACTGTACATGGTCGTTTTTAAAAAAAAATTAAATAAAACGCCTTACTGTGCATGGTTGTTTAAAAAAATAAATAAATAAAACGCCTTACTATACATGGTCGTTTTAAAAAAAATAAATAAATAAAACGCCTTACTATACATGGTCGTTTTTTTTTTTTTTTTTTTTTTTTAATAAAATGCCTTACTATACATGGTTGCCTTTTTTTTTTTTTTTTTTTTTAACTTATAAATAAAACACCCTACTATACATGGTCGTTTTAAAAAAATAAAATAAAACGCCTTATACATGGTCGTTTAAAAACAAAACAAAAAATAAAATGCCTTACAATACATGGTCGTTTAAAAAAAAAAAAGTTTAAAAAGACACGCCTTACTATACATGGTTGTTTTAAAAAAAACGCCATACTAAACATGGTTTTTAAAAAAACGCATTACTATACATGGTGGTTTAAAAAAAGTTTAAAAAGAAATGCCTTACTATCTATCTATCGCTCTCTCTCTCTCTCTCTCTCTCTCTCTATATATATATATATATATATATATATATATATATATATATATAACATAACATAATGTTATGAAGAGAAATTGTGTTTAGTCCTAAAATTTGTACAAATAATTTATTTGTGCTTTTGCATATTTAAAAAATGCTACACTATATAAACCAATTTATTTGTAATATGGCAGTAGGGTTGTTATAGTTTTGGAATTTTTCATTTGAGTTAGTTTTTATTAGTTTTCAGGGTGGTTCTGTTCGTTTTTATTACTTTAGTTCTTTAAAAAAAAAGAAGCTTAGTTTAGTTTGTTAATTTCAGTATTAGTATTAGTTTAAAAAAAAAAGTGCATTACTTGTGCGCAATATTTAAAAAACACCATGGGCGCAACGTCATCTTTTGGTGCTTTTCTATTGGCTGCTGCTAGATGACGTCACTTCTGTGTGACATACTTTCAAACGTCATTATTCCGGTTTATATCAAAATAAATCTACTAAAAATCACATTTAAAATCATCCCCAAAGGCTCATGCATTCAATTAATTACCAAAGACTAAAACGAAGAACATGTTTGCTGTAATTATAGTTAGTTTTAGTTAGTTTTGTAAACATAATATCTAGTTTCAGTTAATTTTAGTTTTTTAATTAGCATTTTTGTTTTTATTTGGGTAACAATATTGTTTTTTGAATTTTAGTTTTAGTTTTTTCATTAGTTTTAGTTATCTAAAATAACCTTTAATGGCACTTGTTTTTCGATACCCTCCTTTCTTACTTTGACCATCTCCAAACATTTTTGTTTTGTTTTATTTTATTTGAACTGAGTCAAATGCCATTTTTAGCATATGTCGCGGGCCACTGAAAAATGGACGGCGGGCCGCAAATGGCCCCCGGGCCGTAGTTTGGACGCCCCTGTACTATACACATGGTCGTTTTTAAAAAACAAAAACAAAAAAGCCACACTAATGTTTTTTTTTTTTTTTTTTTTTTTTTTTTTTTTTAAGGAGCTGTATTCCTTTGTCCGTAGCAGAACTCACGTACCAGCGCAGACATGACGTCTTGCGTCTTGATTGGTTTACTAGGTCATGTGGGCGTGGTTTCCCGTAAGGTCAATTGCCCGCTTTGCCTAATGGCAAACTACGCCTCTGGCAACAGTCTGACGGTTTTGTGCTCACACCGTTTGCAATTTGAAAACGATAATAGAATGAAAGTTAGAAAAGTTCATGAAAAAAAACCAGACAAAATGCAACATAACCCGAATCAAGTCTACTTGAATATTCATTTTGTGTGGTCAGCTAGCAGCAAACAAACATGACTCCAAAGCAAAGACTTTCTTGTTCTTTTGGCTGGCGGTCCGGAGCAAAAAGAGAAAAAGCGGCAGATGAAAAAGAAGAAGAAGCGTCACGGCGTCAGGCTGTGCTTTTATTTTCTTTCTCGGCAGAGTTCGCAGTCGGCCTGCAGCAACGTGATGCAAAACAAAAAAACACACGTGTGTGTATATATATTTGTATTCTCACAATTGAATATTTATGACAGCCCATAAATTTTGGGACATTGATGCAATCGTCACCTTGTTTTTTCCCTCCAAACAACAACATCAGCGTGAAAGCAACAACACGTCCACCAGAGACGTAGTTTGCCATTAGGCAAGGCAGGCGATTGCTTGGGGGCCCCTTAGCCAGCAGGGGCTCCCACAGGGCCAACAGATTTGACATGAACCGCATATCCTACACATTTAATGACACAGTTTTTTTTTTCTTATGTTTCAACTTTTCTCTCGCATTCCTTTCTTTTTTTTTCCTGGAGTTCAATCTTTTTTTTTTAATATGCAAGAGTACAACTAGTCTTGTAATATGTATTTTTTTAGATCTTACGACATTCTTGTAATACGGCAAAGTTTTTAACTGTAAGATTGTACTTTTTTCTAGTCAAGATCAGTAAAATTCCCCCCCCCCCCCCCCCCTAAAAAAAAGCTCTCATTAAATAAATCTCATAAAAACGTCAACTTTAACTTGACGTTTTGTTCTGGCTTGCTAATTATTTTTTCCAATTTGTCTTCTTGTTAAATTTCAAATTGTTGTACTTCACTGATTTTTTATTTTTTTTTTATTTTAAGATTTTTTATTTTTTTTTTTTTACGTGTAAGAGTACAACTAGTCTTGTAATATACATATATTTTTTTTTAGATCTTACGACATTCTTGTAATACTGCAAGGTTTTTAATTGTATTATTTTTTTTTTAACCATAAAAAAAAAGCTCTCATTAAATAAATCTCATAAAAATGTCAACTTTATCTTGACCTTTTTGTTCTGGCTTTATTTGTTTTCTAATTATTTTCTCCATTTTTTTTCTTGTTAAATTTCAAATTGTTGTACTTCAATGATTTTTTTTTTTTTTAAATATTTTTCTTTTTTGCATTTAAGAAAACTGGTCTTTATATCATACAGTCGTCTTGTAATACTGCAAATTTTTAAACTGCCAAATCAACTTTTTTGTTGAAAAAAATACTGTAAAAAATGTCAACAATCTCGTAACAGAACCACAATTTTCCCCATAAAGTTCACATATTAATTCTATTTTTATATTTTTGTCTTGTTTACATTTAGTAGCTGTAACTTTTGAAAGTTTATTTATTTATTTTTTTGACAACAGTATTTCACAATCTCAAAATATTCAGATAATTTGTTCCCGTAAACTTCTTTCTTTACAGCGACAAAATCTGTGTCAACACAAGTCCAGTTGTATTTTTTTTCTTTTCTAAAAATAAAATCAACAACAATGGCGTTCATGCTCCAAGCTGTCAGGACGACACTTGGCGCTAGCTAATGAGGCGTAATCGCCGGCGGCCTAATTAGCCGCGCTTTGTACTCCGACGCGTTTTCATCCTCATTAGGCGGCGTCGGAACGGATGGCGCTCTCGAAGCGTGGGCGCCGTGAAGTGTTTGTTTCGCATGTCGACGACATGCAAAACGTTTACATGCTACAAGACGCCGGGGCGGGCCCCGTGGGGCCGATCGAGATTCCCTCCAACCAAACCGGTTGCGCTTGTTTGGAGGCTCGCCACGAGCGATTCAAATTGCAAAGCGACTTTTGATGGCACTCGTAAAGCCGTCGTGGGCCGACTGTCCAAACAAGTTGACGTGGTCAAAATATTTAAGCGTCACTACAACTTTTTTCCACTACATTTTTTTCTAAACGTTTTTCTTGTCAAATTCGTTTTTAGTGTTTAGTTTATTTTCTCACAATACAAACGCTTGCATTTCTTGTAAAATTCAAACATTTTTTCATCTTGAAATTGTTCTTAAATATCAGTTTAACATAAAAAATTAAAAAATTAAATAAAAAATAAAAATTGTGCAAAACTACAGAAAATGAAGAAAACAGAAAATTAGAAGTTTTCTCGAACAACTGATCAAAAGTGATTTTTTTGTAAAATGTTTTTATAAAACGTGTAAAATTCTAAGATTTTTTCCTGTTAAAGTTTTACATTTTGTCTTAAAAATAAAAATATTAAGAAAAATAAAAAGTTATTGTTTTTATTATCATATTAACAACTTTTTTCCACATAAAACAACACGTTTTTTTCTCATTCAAGATTTTTGGTGAGAAATTTCACTTTTTTTCAATTTCAAGTTTTTCTTCAGTTGAAAATATTTGTTCAAGCTAATTTTTACAATATAAAAACTTAAAAAAAAAAAAAAACTTTCCTGAAAACATCAACATTTTCTATGTACAACAAAAGCTCTCATTTTTATTTTCTTAAAATTCAAGTTTTTTCGTTATGTACAAGCCAATATTGCAACTTTTTTCGTAAAGAAATGAAATTTTTCAAAAAATGTAAAATTACAGAAAAATCTCAATTATGTTAACGTTGTTCAGTAAATTCTAAAGCCTTTTATTGTGAAACTATGTTTTTTTTTCTTTTTTTTCAAGTAACTCATTTGCTCCCAAAAACGTATAAGTATGTTTTTAAAAAAAAATGTTTCAAGTGTCCCAAAGACATATTTATATGGGGTTTTTTTTTAAGGGGGGGGTTTATGTTAGAGCATACAGAAGGATTTGATGCAGCCTCTCAACTGCAAAGAACGGTTGCAGAAATGGTAGTTAATACACAAACGGCCAGCAGGTGGCAGCAGAGCATAAGAGATCAACCAGGGCCATGTTGAAAAAAAAAACAAGCTCAATTACTCACAATTTTAAATAGATTTGTAAAAATTGATTAAACTTAGGTATATTCTAATGCTAACTGCTGCAAAACGGAAACAGATAGAAATATGCTTTAATCTTTCTTTTAATAGGTTCAGTGTTTTTATAGCAATCGAATACAATATTCTGTGGGCCTTGCAAAATCAGTCAAATTCCAGTAAAACAGCCGTGAGCGAACAGGATTGCTTCTGTGAAAATGGTGGCGAGCGAATGAGGTAATGTTTCAATTTTAGAGTGTCTTGAAATCTGCAAGTTTTGTGGTGATTTTTGGAAGGCAGCACGCGTTAAAATGCGAGCGACGAGCAAATCGTCGATCAGTCTTTCACCGCACGGCTGCGGAACGGCATTGGCCACCACACTATTTGTTTAAGCTTATTAGTCACAACGCACACACCTCCTCTCATCTCATTTGCATATTTTTACATCCCCATCGTCTGCTGCGCCGCTGCGAGTGTAGCTTGGCCTTTTGTTTAAAAAAAAAAAAAAAAAAGTACAATGAGAAGAGCAAATTATCCGGCGCGCATTTAATTGAGTTTGACCAGGTCTCGGCTCGGTGTCGGCGTAATCTCGCCACCGCTCGCCGCTCGCCGCTCGCCGGCTTGCTCGCGTCCCGGCGAGACGTTCAACTTTGAAGCGGCTCGCCCGCACTCGCTGCATTATTCATCACGCCGCCACTAGAGCATCTTCAAATGGCCTGTCCTTTCCTTTTACCTTCCGTCACAATGGCCAGATGCTACGCGCTGCACATGCCGCTTGGTGGGGGCGGGGGAAGGATTTTTTATTTTTTTTTGGGTGGGGGGGGACTCGGGAAACATTCCAGTGGTGAGTAAAGTCTCTGAATCTCTGAATCCGTCGGGATGTTAAACACCAAAAGTCATGCATGATGGAGAGAATTCATGAGGGAAGAGCCAAGAGTCATACTGTTAAGACAATTGAGGTGTAATCTTGGAGGAAAAAAATTGAGTTTTATGAGATGCAGGACCTGAATGTGCATCTATTTTTTTTTTCTCAATAAATCTGAAATTTTTTGCAGTTGTAATAAGTTTTTTCTCATCATTTAAAAAAACAACAACAAAAAAAACAACTTTCTATCACAATGAAATTGTCATTAAAAAAAAAAAAAATAAATCACATTTTTAAAGATTTTGAAAACATTTTTTTTTTTCCCCTGGCAAAGGTATTCTTGTAAAATTGCAAAAATTAAATTAAATTAAAGTGGGAAAACTTTATGAAATTTCTAAAATTTATTCAGGTAAAAAAAAAAAAATCTTTGAAAATATTCTGGTAAAATTATTTAAAAAGGTCTTGCAGGAGTACAAACTAAATAATTATATTAATTAAATTAAATTAAATAAATAGTTCAAAGATCTGATGAAATTAAACATTCTTGTAATGTATAATGTGAAAGTGGAATTTCTTTGCATTTTTAAAAAACTATTTTTAAAAATTGAACAAATTTTTTATTTGAAAATTTTGATTTGAACAAATTGAATTAAAAATCGAACCCGAGTCCTCAGTACTGGGAGGCGGGCATGCTAACCACTCAAGCACCGTGCCGCAAAAAAAATAAATAATAAAATAAAATAAAATATATATATATCCATTCATCCATCCATTTTCTTGACCGCTTATTCCTCACAAGGGTCGCGGGGGCTGCTGGCGCCTATCTCAGCTGGCTCTGGGCAGTAGGCCGGGGACACCCTGGACTGGTTGCCAACCAATCGCAGGGCACACAGAGACGAACAACCATCCACACTCACACGCACACCTAGGGACAGGTGTGTGTGTATATATATATATATATATATATATATATATATATATATATATATATATATATATATATATATATATATATATATATATATATATATATATATATCACATTCCAAAGACATGCATGGCAGGTTAATTGGGCGCTCCGAATTGTCCCTAGGTGTGCGTGTGAGTGTGGATGGTTGTTCGTCTCTGTGTGCCCTGCGATTGGTTGGCAACCAGTCCAGGGTGTCCCCCGCCTACTGCCCAGAGCCAGCTGAGATAGGCGCCAGCAGCCCCCGCGACCCTTGTGAGGAATAAGCGGTCAAGAAAATGGATGGATGGATATATATATATATATATATATATATATATATATATATATATATATATATATATATATATATATATATATATATATATATATATATATGTATATATAAATTCCATTATGTTCATATTTATTTTTCTCTTAAAAGCAAAATATTATTTTGCAACTTTTCTTTCATACTTTTAATTATAACACATTGACTTTATTTTATAATATCAGATATATTTTTTTTTTCCTCCATGAACTTCTTCCCCCTTTTGGACTTATCATACCGATGAAAAGTCTTGTGAGATGTCACGTGCGTACGCTAATTGTCCTCAAAGGAGCAACGACTTGTTTGTGTTTACAGCAGCTGTGGGCGTGACGAGCGCCCCCTGGGGTTGCAATCCCATCGGCTGCCATTTGCCATTAACATATCGTTTGCTCGCTCGCTCAGAAAATTGGAGGTCTCCGAAGACAAAAGCAAACACAGAGAGCCGTCACAAAAATGTCTTTCCAACATACACCATCGTCAAACTACTATAAAACTGTATATATACCAAATACCCTAATATTTTTGTTGGCAAATTGAATGCCTTTTTCTGTACAACTAAAACCATTTTGTGCTTTTTAATTTCATTTTATACTAACACCCCCCCCCCCCCCCCTCCCCAACTTTCTTATCAAGTTATTTGACAATACACCAACTTTTCTTTTTTTACTCAAAATATTTTAGTTTTTTGGTGGCAATTTTGTAATTTTGCAAAATTTCTTATTAAGTCGTTTTTTTCCCTGAATTTTTCAAAATGTATTTGACAATACACCAACTTTTCTTTTTTTCTTAAAAACAAATATATATATATATATATATATATATATATATATATATATATATATATATATATATATATATATATATATATGTATATATATATATATATATATATATATATATTTTTTTTTTTTTTTTTTTTTTGGTGGCAATTTTGCAAAATTTCTTAAGTTTTTTTTTTTCCCCTGAATTTTTCAACATTTCTTTGACAATACACCAACTTTTCTTTTTTTCTCAAAATATTTTTTTGTGGCAATTTTGTAATTTTGAAAAATTTCTAAAGTTTTTTTTCCTGAATTTTTAAAAATGTATTTAACAATACACCAACTTTTCTATTTTCTCAAAATATTTCTTTTTTTGTGTGGCAATCCGATTTTGTTGTCTTTTTCTCCAATGACAGGTTTGAAAACGGGCAGATTTTGTTGATGTTTGTTTATGGGCATGAAAGCATTCAAATGAGCGCATCTCGTAAATCGTCTCTCAAAGAGGCCATTCAAATCCATCAGCGAGGTTTAACGCGCCGCTGCAAATCCATCAGCAGCTGACGGAGGTCTTTTACTGCCACGCCGCTCATCAGCCGCAACACGCACACGATATAAAATATCCGGCAAGACTTTGTGTTCGAGTTTGTATTTTTCATATTTTGAAGGCCAACTACACGCTTTGAAGGTCAGCAGACATCCCGACAGGCGATCGTCCGCCACGGAACGAGCGAACATCTGGCCAACGAGCGCGCCGGCTGCATTTATCCCCCCACTAAATGGCGTCGACGTGCCTGACAGCAACAATGACGGCAAATTTACCTTGGCGGAAATTACCGCAAGCTAGCGAGAGTCTTACGAGTGAAGGAAATACACCGACCGCGTTGACGAGGACGCACTGGCAGGAGCAAAAAGTAACAATCATCCTCACACAAAAAAAATTTGTCTTCTCAAATTAACTAACTTCTTTTTATTATAATTTTTTTAATTAAGATGAAA
Source organism: Festucalex cinctus (assembly GCF_051991245.1). Classification (NCBI taxonomy): domain Eukaryota; kingdom Metazoa; phylum Chordata; class Actinopteri; order Syngnathiformes; family Syngnathidae; genus Festucalex; species Festucalex cinctus. Next base: position 7,873,251 of record NC_135430.1, on the reverse strand, counting down.
CTGTTATCTTGTAAAATAAAATTATTGTCAAATAATGTGCATTTTTTTTAACAATTAGACCCCTTAAAAGTATTTTTTTCCCTTTTTTCTTAGACAATTAACATATTTTTAATATATAATATTTTGCTTAGAAAAGTTCACATTTTTTCTTTGCAGATGCTGAAATATTTATGTTATATGCATGTTTTTTGTTATGAAACGAAAAATATGAGTTTATTCTCATATAGGAACTTTTTTTAAGCTAGTTTAATAATTTTTTTTATTAAAAAAAATAAGATTAATTTTTTTTCTTGTAGTATATAAATTATTTCTGTAAAAAAATGGAAAAAAATGTTAAACTATTCTATTGGAAATATTCTTTTTGTTTTTACTTTGCTTTTGTCATAATTTTGTTATGATGATGATGATTATTATTATTATTTATTGTCTATTAATTATATATTAAATATATATTATATACTAATTACATATTAATTATACATAATTAATTCTAATTAATATTATAATTATTTTTATTATTATTTTAATTTTTGTTTGAAACATATTTCCACCAATATTTTTTTCATTGTCAACCTTTTTTTTTTTTTTTGGCAATATTCCAATATTTTTCACATTGCATTATTATGGTCCTTATTTTCTTTCTCATATTAAACACACCAAGATTTTTTTTCTTCTTCTTATGTCTGATTTTTCCCCTCAGCCGCTCTGCAGCAGCAACCAACAACAACGAGCCACATGCTGCTTCACCGACATGTTACGGAAATGAATTCCATTTACCGTCTGCGTATGATTTCATTGCGATGAAGATGAAAGTATTGCCGCGTGCGTCGTCGAATTTGCAAATTGCATCGAGGCGGCCAATCTGTCATGACGAGCCGGCAATAAAACGGCGGATGCTGCTGACAAGCGGGACGTTTCCTGCGCGCTGTCACGCTAATCATTCACGACGGCAACATCCAAATGGAGAAATGTTTTTTTTTTTTTTTAAACATCTTTATGGGGTTGTAAAAGATCTAAATGCGACCTCATGGAGGGAAAAAAAAACACACACAAAATGAAGCGTCAGCACAAATGTTGGCTGGCATCAAACACACTTTGGTGCACAGAAGGAAGACTTCACCTCGCCAAGGCAATAAAAACGCACGACATCCCAGGCAGATGCGCTGCAACGTATTTATGAAACGCACGCACACGCACGCACACGCGGGTTGTCACAAACATCAGAGGGCTCGTTAATGGAGGCGGACAGCTCGGCTGCGGCAAGAGGAAATGCGCATCGGCGTCCCGCGGCAACTCTTAAAATGGGAACCGAGTGCAAAACACGGCAGCGACTCGACATACGAGAATCGCACGTCGGGTGTTGGAAAAAAAAAAAAAAAAAGCAAAAAAACGACCACATACAGCTTGGACGTAGAAAAAGTCAAATTAGCTTCATGCTAACCACAATGCAAAACACCATAGCAAGTGGAGATATGTTGCCAATAAGAGTTTTCCATGGATTATTATTTTTTTTTTTGGTTGGATGCGAAAAAAATAAATCAATAAAAAATATGGATGGGTGAGTACAAATACCAGGTATCGATACGGGGCTGATGTCGGGTCTTATTTAAATGTCTCGGTACAGAAAATAGAAATTGGAAGAATAGAAAATTGCTATTAATTGTATGCAACTTTAAGGAAAAATGTTATATTGAGATATATTGGTCTTTCTTGAAAATGATCCATTAGATTTATTGGGGAAATTTTATATATCAAAATATTAGCATTCACTGCCATTGACGGAAATAGACGTCAAAGATCAGTTTTTAATCACTGCCATTGATAAAAGTGAAAGATACGTTTGAACAGGAGTGGCAGTGAATGACTCGCTCACTAGCACCCCCTGGAATGTTACAAAAATCAGCTAGTTTGACTGATCGACACAAAAATAGCAAATTGGCAATCATCAATTGGTATTGTTTCGGTGGTGTTTTGGTTAAAGAGTTGAGTATTTTGTAAATAAATACAAATAAATGTCTTCGGAAATATTAGTAAAAAAACAACAAAAAAACAAACAAACAAAAAAACATGAGCTGTGATTTTTTATTTTTTTTTTTAAAGCTTAATGTTGAACAAGTGAGCATATACTTCCAATAAGAGCTTTGTGTGAAATATATTTGCTGACTGCTAATTAAAAAATAAATAAATAAATAAAAAACAATTGAAAAAATATTACAAAGAAAATTTAGGGAATTTACGAGAATAAAGCTACTATATAATGAGGAAAAAAAATATATAATTTCACAAGAAAAATGTCCTCATATTACAAGGAATCTGCTCCTGTGATTGTTGACAGTTGGAACAATAAAAATCTTCTAGAAGGAGCCACATGCTGCTTCACCGACAATGACGTGATTATCCGATGCCTATTCTGGTAAATTTTCAATCCAGATAAACGCCAACATTTCCGACTCTCTTGTGCCTGATTTGAAAAGTGTGGCCTTCCTTTTGGGGGTGGGGGGCAACAAAGCTTTACAATGTCAACATGCCCCCCCCCCACACACACACATGTTGACTGGTGGCGGTGGCACGTCCCCCCGGCCCTGCTTAGCATTCCAGCGCAGGTCTTTTCCTAAAGGTTAGCAAACCTAATTAGACATTTATGCGGGATCTTCAAAGGTCTCCGTTATTAATGATGTGCTGCTTTGGGTTGCCACCGCATCCGCCGCGCCGACACCACTCGCAGGATGCACACGCACAATGCCTGCCCGCTAACTGCTAAACGCCGATGCGCACACGTACATGCAACCGCACACAGGAAGTATCCTGTGCAATGGGAACAATTTCATTTGTTGCAAATAATTTGTCTTTTTGGGGGCCTCGACATGCCCCAAAACTTCACCAATTTTGCCAAGTGAACATTTTCATTCACTGCCATTGACGGAAATAGACGTCAAAGATCAGTTTTTCATCACTGCCATTGACGGTTATAAACGTGAAAGATATGCTCGAACAGGAGTGGCAATGAATAACTCGCTCACTAGCGACCCCTAGAATGTTAGGAAAATCAGCTAGTTTGACTGATCAACACAAAATTCTTTTATTAATATGTATTAACTGATTGTATTAATGATGAAATAAGTCAAAAGATACAAAGAATAAGGGGTAGAATTAGATAAATTTTCAACTTCTTCCTACTCCCTTTGAACATGTAAACTATCACTAATGATTGTATAAGTTTCTTCTTTCTTTTAAATTTTTTTCTGCCACTTGTTTGTTTATATTTTCAACAAACAAACAAAAACAAACAAATAAAATTAGCAGAATGTGTCTATGAGTACGTCCAAAAAAAAAGTTTGAAATTTCGAGGAAAAAAATGCCCCCAACGGTAATTTGACTGATCAATACAAAATTGGGTGGACGTGTCGATCACAACAAGACATGAAAAGGTCTGAAGGACCCAAACAGTGCCAAAAAACGAACAGGAAGTCGGCCATTTTGCTTTGAAACAGCTACATTTGGACAAATGCCATGAAAAACATGCCTGGAAAATTATAGAAAGAAAATTAGTCCCCTACAGTACTTTGTCCGTAAAGTCGGCCATTTTGCTTTGAAACAGACCATCCATCCATCCATCCATCCATCCATCCATCCATCCATCCATCCATCCATCCATCCATCCAATGCTATTTGAATAAGCTAAATCAAATAATGTTTTAGTGTTTTTAGTGATATTAAACATTGAGCTGAACAACGACAACCTATCAAACGAGGAATTACCTGGGAAAAAAAAAAAAAAAAAGTTTCCCGCCTTGCTCACGCTCCTCATTCTTGTCACGTTAATTCATACTTAAGCAGCAAAAACAAACAATCTCTCGGCGAGTCTTTCCCTCCTGCTAAACTCAACTTTGATTTAATGAAGTTATCTTGCGTTTCTGCGGCCATGTTTACAGTTGCTTGTGCCGAAATGGATTTGACAAGAGAGCAAAGCCCCGCCCCCTCCACCCAAGCCCGTCCAAATCAAATTCAATTTCCATTTATTACTCCCATTCGGACTTGAATCAATTATGAATGACAGCTAATTAGCGCCGGGCGGCGGCCATCGCTCTCTGCACTGTCAAAGTCGACTAAATCAAGTCCGTGTCACGCCCGCCCCGGACACCAAAGGGAAAAAAAAAAAAAAAAAACAGAAAAGGAAATTTTCTCCATTCTGCAGATTAGAGGAAGGAGACTCCACTAATCATCCGTGTGTGCGCTTGTAATAAGGCGCGAGAAGATGAAGAGGAGCGAAAAGTCATTTCTCATTTCAGTAGCAGCAGGAGGAAGTTGTCAGCTTTTTGTTTTGTTTTTTTGAAGGATGACGGCAAGCAAGCAAGCAAACGGGAGTGCGAGGACCCGCCGGAGCTTTTCCCGACGACCGTCTTGACGGATGTCGTGCGCGAGCATCAAGCCTTGACTGAGAGGAACGTCCTCCATCAAATTTTTAATCGTAATTAGTCGCATGACAATAGTTAACTCATGATTAATCACATTTTATAACTGTTCTAAATGTGTAACAAAACATACAATAAAATACTTTTTTCGAAGTCATACTCTTGTTAACAAAAGGGCAACAATATTAACCTAATTGAAATAGGGTTGCATTTTTTACTCATTAACACAGCAATTTAATAATAATACATAAAATTGAGTTAAAATAAAAAAAGATGTATTGTACTGTAAAAAAAACGTGTGTGATATTGATTTGTGTTGAGGTCATTTTTCTGCCACGAGATGGCATAATTGCATCTGTAAGACGTTGGTGACAGCTCAGTACATTTTTTCTTTTCATATTGAGAGCTATCTCATCTTTAAAATTGTAAAATACAGGTTGAGCCCAGTTTCCACAAATATAAGCATTATTATTACATTTATTGCTAAATTTTGACGTGGACGAAAAACACTAAAAGTAAAATTCAAAAAACAATTTTGTTAAAGTAAAATAAAAACAAACATGCTTTTTAAAAAAAGGAAACCTAACTAAAACTACATTTTATGTTTACAAAACTATAATTATAGCAAAAAAAAAAAAAGTTTAGTCTTTGGTAATTAATTTAATGCATGAGCCTTTTGGGATGATTTTAAATGTGATTTGAAGTCAATTTATTTTGATATTAACCGGAAAAAGGACGTTTGAAAGTGTGTCACACAGAAGTGACGTCATCTAGCAGCGGCCAATAGAAAAGCACCTTCAGATGACATCACTCCCACGCTGTTTTAATATTGCGCACAAGTAATACTCGCAGTGTTTGCGCAGCGTCTCTCGGAGGACGTCATTACAGCTGCGATCATGAAATGTTGGAGATGAGGACCGGCGCTTGGAATATGGATCCTCGCGAATACGCAGGCTGAACTCGCCAGTCCCGCCTCCGGCCATGCGATTGCTCAGTCCAACTTAAAGGAATCGATAACGCGATACGCGCTTCGCCGTCCACTCCCACTCGGGTCGACATCGGCTCCACTTTTCATCTTACAGCTCCTTTAATCACTCGTCATCGAGTCATGACAAACTTGTCGTGGAGTCAAGTCGCGCGCAAACTCGGTTACGTCGTGCGCACCTTTGGCGCGAGCCTTCTAACGTGCTTACCTGCAGGGTTACGATGCAGTCAGGCAGCTTAAACCCAAACATATCACCAAATATGTTCTGCTCTAGGAAGTAACAATATCCAAACATCATGATCACCATATGAAGTTCACGATACGATCATTTATCACAATATTGTGGAGAGGTTGGTGGAAAAAATAAAAAAATAAAATAAAAGAGCTCATATAATATTGTGCTTTTGTACAAAACAGCAACTTATATAAAGCGTGAATTTTAAGTGTTGTATTGCTTTAAAGGGATATTTTACTTATTTAGCCATTTTTTGGCGGGCAAACATTAATATTTTGCCTATAATAAATTTGATACCTTTAAAAACACATTTTGCAACTTGCGCTTGACTGAAAATGACATCACAAGGGCTCAGGTAACCAATCACAGCTCAGCTTGTGAATGTCACATGACCAAACCGTGAAAACAGGTGAGCTGTGATTGATTACCTGAGCCCTTGTGATGTCATTTTCAGTCGACAGCAAGTTGCAAAATGTGTTTTTAAAGGTACTAATTGTACGTGAAGAATATGAACTTTTTATTGCTATAATGGGATAAATAAGTGAAGTATCCCTTTGAGGCTGCAAAATCCATTTAATGACCTTTTTCTTTTATGTAACCTGCACAAAAGAATACAGTTTTAAAATATTTCCAATACTTATAAAAGTCCTCAAATTTCAAGGTGAAAGAACGACATTTTGATCAGTTCCATTGCTGTCAAAAAGCTTAAATTGTTCACAGCTGAAAAGTTGGAGTTGCCCATCTGAAAATGACTCACTCGGATCTTTGTGCTGAAGATGAAGGCTGCCGTAATGGATATAATTACGCGAAAGAAAAAGAAGGTCCTGCGAGTTGAAATTAGCGTCGGTTTTACCCCGCGTGTTGGAGCCTTTCAAAAGGACAACAGGAGCCCGAGTGACTCGACCGCGATTGAAGACAAGCGTCACGGAACCCAAATCAATCGCCTTTGTACCGGCTGCCTTGAAAGGCCCCTTTTCAGGTGAACCCCCCGCGTCTACGGGGGCCACTTTGACGAATCTAAAAGGCCAAGTGGGTGGGGGGGAAAAAATAAAAAATAAAAAAACAACACAAAACGAACGTCTCGGCTGAAGTGGCTCAGCTGAGTCGAACACTTTAGCGCACAAAAAGGCTCAGCGAGGGAACAAAAGTTAGACTTTAGTCTTTCTTGGCACTTCCCTTCGTCAGTCAGGCGCAATTTCGCCGGCGTCTGACCTTCAGCCCAATTAGCGAGCCGGAAGAGGGGCGGGGACGCTCTTGCCACGCAATTACCCCGCGAGCTGACACCCACGCTGCTAACGCTCATCATTATGCACGCTGTATTTTTTTTTTTTCTTTATACATTTGAAATGAGGAACTTTTGCTCGGGTACAATGTGCCGCTGATTGGCTGTCAGCGATTTCACTGGCCGCCCAATAATGCATATTTATGACCTGAAAGCCGTCCAGGAAATATGATCTTTATTTAGAAAAACACATTGCCGCACACGCTCACACGTGAATTACGACGAGCGTTCGCACCCGCCGCCGTATAAAATATTCCATTGTAAATTGCATCATGTAATGAAAATTTACAGGTCAGTAATACTGGAGGTCTTCTTACACGGGGAGAATAATACAGGAACAAGAAACATCATAATATGCAACTTGTTAAAGCATACAAGAACTGCACAATAACATGGCAAAACTTCAGGTTACATTTTTTACATAAATTAAATGTAATTAGGGCTGGACAATTATAGAAAAAAAAATTGATGGAACTCTCGATTAATGAAACTATTATTCATTGATTTTAAAATGTCTTGTTTCTTGCTTAGTTTTACAGTAAACTGGGTGTCATTAACTCATTTGCTCCCAAAAACGTATAAATATGTTCTATTCTAAATATCACCATGTTCCCAAAGACGTATTTTTTTTCTTTTTGTTTGTTTTTTTAATGCTCGAGCATAGAGAGGGCTTTTGATGCAGCCTCTGAACTGCAGAGAACGGTCGAAGCAATGGTACTTATTACAAACACAGAGTAGAGTATAAGAGATCAACCAGGGCCATGTTGCAGGCCCTGCAGGCTCACCTGTTTTCTGGGGTTGGTCAGCAAACTGAGCTATGATTGGTCATTACCTACTTCCTCAGCACAGGTGATGTCATCATCAGTCGACAGCAACAGGAAAACAATTGTTTTTAAAGGTATTAATTGTACATGACAAATAATGAAGTGACCACATTAATAACAGACAAAATATTAACTTTTTGCTGCTGAAAATGGCTCAATGAGTCACGTATTCCTTTTAACATTACCTTTTTAAACGGCGCAATGCACCTTTAAGAGGAATTGTTGCTCCATAACGAATGGAATGGGTAAAAATCGAAATCGAATCAAACTCTTGTGAATCGAAATGGAACCAATTGAGGAAATTAGAATGGATACCCAGCTGTAAACAGAAGCATGCTAAACAAAAGTCTGGGAAAGGGGCAGAGGAAAGGAATGATGAATGCAAAAGTCTGAAAAAGCAGCACAAAGGAAAAATAGGAAGCACAAAACCCCCAAAATGAAGCTCAGATACGAGCATGACAAATTGTGACAGCAGTGAACCTGAAAAAGAGTCCCAAGCGTGAGAGAAGCAAACCATTTGAGTGCAGTCTCGTCACACCTGATATTCGGTCCTCAGAAGACGGTGTCCTCCTCGCCTCCACCGCCGTACCAGGGCGACAGTCTGGCCCAGGTAGACTTGAGAGCGGGGGCGGGCCTCTCGCCGCCGCCGCCGCCGCCCGACTCGAGCGAGCTGAGCGAGCCGGCCGAGGACCCCGAGCCCTCGTAAGCGTACGTCGTCGGGCGGTCGAAGGGCGGCGCGAGCGGGTCGGCGTCCGCCTCGGCCAGCCGGTCCAGGATGAACTGCCTGAAGACGTCGTCCTCGGGTCCCACCAGGTGGGACTCGCGCAGGGACATGCGGATGCTGGCCCGGACCTCCTCCCGCGCCAGACGCCTCTCGCGCCTCCTGGGGTGCGGGCGCAGCGGGACGAACGGGGGGTCCCGGCCCACCTGGGCGTAGTGCAACACCTTCTGGGATACGGTGTCGGGCAGCTCCAGCTCGCCGGCCTTCTTGCGCGCCATCTTTTGCTTGCGCCTGCGTCGCCACAGCAACAGCGTGACGACCGAGGAGGCTGCAGACACAAAATGGCGTCGTTAGATCAGGGAGTCGTCGGGTTCATAAATGGACACAATCCTCATCTTTTTCGGCTGTCAACAAGGTCACGATGTGCTTGACGTGCACTTTTGATTCTTCTTATGTGTGACTATGGTCTTCACAAGGGGTGGGAATCTCTGGCTACCTTACGATACGATACGATATGCGATACAAGGCTCACGATACTGATTTTCATCATATGACGATACCGCGATTCTCGCTATATTGCTCAGGTAATAAATCCACAATAATCTACAATAAAACTAACCATGAAATAATAATAATAATAATAATAATAATAATAATAATAATAATAATAATAATAATAATAATAATAATAATAATAATAAATATCAATAAATAATTTAAAAATAAATAATAAAAATTTAAAAGTAATACTTCATAATATAATAACAATTATATAAATATAATATAAATACATAACATAAATATATATAATATATATAAAATGCAAATTAAAAAAATAATTACAATATCAATAAATAATACAAATAAAACAACAAAATCAAATAAAAATAAAATACAAATACAAATTTTTAAAAAAGTAATAATTCAAAATATAATAAAATCATATAAATATAAATACAGAACATATATATATAATGTATATAAAATGTAATTGAATAAAAATAAATAGTAATAATAATAATTATAAAAAACAATAATAATAATAATAATACAAAAACTAAGCCCATGCGTCTTCTTCCCCTGAAGACTTCCATCCATTTCCCCACCACTCTTATGGTGCTCCCCCAGGTGGCCCGCCAAGTAATTGCTCAATAAGTCATGAACAATGGAGCCGTTATGGTGGCTATATATTAACCACAAATATCGAGATACTTGCGTAGGCGTATCGATAATCTGTCGGGAGACAAAGTGTCCCGATTTATAGCGATATCGATATATCGTCACACTCCTAGTCTTCACGGTATGCTTCAGGCTATTGTCCATCTGCACTGTTAAGCACCGTCTGATGATTGATTGATTGATCGATTGATAGACTAATTCTGAATATTCCCCAAGACATTTGAGAATTCACCCTGTTGCTTTCACGACATCAAGAAATTCAAAATGGTCGCCACGGAACAGCTGACCAGCCACTTGTTCCATTACTTTCATTTTCCATCCATCCATTTTCTTGACCGCTTATTCCTCACAAGGGTCGCGGGGGCTGCTGGTGCCTATCTCAGCTGGCTCTGGGCAGTAGGCGGGGGACACCCTGGACTGGTTGCCAACCAATCGCAGGGCACACAGAGACGAACAACCATCCACACTCACACGCACACCTAGGGACAATTCGGAGCACCCAATTAACCTGCCATGCATGTCTTTGGAATGTGGGAGGAAACCGGAGTACCCTGAGAAGACCCACGCGGGCACGGGGAGAACATGCAAACTCCACCCAGGAAGGTCCGAGCCAGGACTCGAACCGGAGATTACTTTCATTTTATTTATTCCAAAGTGAGAATCATATTTGAAAACATTTGTTCACCTGATTTGGAAGTCAAGCAGAAAGTCTTGCTCGTTTCATGTCATATCCATTGTGGAGATATGTGGAGCCAAAAAGATGACAATAGTGTCCATGGGCCTGACTGAAGGTTTTTTAGTTGGTTATGGTTGGGAAACACACGTTAAAGGGATACTTGACTCGTTGAATAATTGTCAGCAGTGGAAAGTTAATATTTCGTCTATAATTAATGTGGTAACTTCATTATTTCCCATGTACAATTAATACCTTTAAAAAGTAATTTTTCTACTTGCTGTCGACAAATGATGACATCACCTGTGCTGAGGAAGTAGGTAACGACCAATCATGGCTCACCTGTTTTCTGGGTCTGGTCAGTAAACTGAGCAATGATTGGTCGACAGGTCATGAGTTCAAGAGGTGTGTCCCAAAACTTTTGTCCACACAGCGTATGCTCCCAAACAAGGGTGTAAAAAAAAAAAAAAAAAAAAAAAGAGCACCTTCGAGGGAGATAAGCCGTTGCACTCAACATTTGTTTTTCTTTTCTTTTTTTTTCTTTTTGTAGCACACCTCTCATCCGTCAGGGGTGTTAGCATAGCGGGCATGGCCATTAATCTTTCATAGCGTGGGCGCGGGGACCACACCAAGCAGCAGAGGTCATAATGAAGCTCGTCACTATGCCGGAGACGTCGTCAGCGTGGCGGGGACGACGACGGCGCTCGCTCGCTCACTCGGCTGCAATGCGTCACAAAGACGGCTCGAGACGGCTTTGCGAGAGCGCCAGCGCGTGTTCGTTGCGTCTGTTAGTGGGACGTTCCCGCCGTGAGCGGACGTTTGCGTACTTGCCATGACGACGGCAGGAGCAGGTGGATGCTCTAGCGCAGCGGATCTGCTGGGAAAGAAAAACCAACAAATCTGCACCCTTTTTTTTAAGTGGGGGTCAGTGGAAGGGGGCATGGGGCATGGGGGAAAATGCTTTTAATTAAGATGACAAAACACTGTGATACTTTGATTTATATGTACAATGGACCCCCACTTGTCGCGGGGGAGTGGGAATGGGCACAACTGCGAATAGTGAAAATACTGAGTAATTACAAGAAGAGGGTTCTGTAAAAAACGGAAGTTGGGTCCCCCAAAAAAAGTCAATACAGTACACGGGGGATCAGGTAAATAAAAACAAAGTGAAGAAGTGGGGGCTTGAGAACGAAAAGTTGTGAATAAGTAAAAAAAAAAAAAAAAAAAAAGTAAAACATCAGGGGATCAGGTATAAAAAATTTTAATAAGTGTGAAATTAGGTTACAAAAAAAGTTTAAAAAATCAGGGGATCAGGTAAAAAAAAAAAGTGAATAAGTGGGGGATTGGTTTAAAAAGAAGTGAAAATCAGGGGATCACATAAAAAAATGAATAAATGAAGGATTGGGTAAAAAAAAAAAAAAAAAACAGTGAAAAATCCGAGGATCAGAGGTAAAACATTGAATAAGTGGGGGATTGAGTAAAAAAGTAAAATAAAAAATCAAGGAATCAGGTAAATAAAAATGAATAAGTGGGGGATTAGGCACAAAAAAAGCAAAAAAAAAAAAAAAAAAGCATTGGAGCAGGTAAAAAAATGAATAAGTGGGGGATTATGTAAAAAAAAAAAAGTGAAAAATTAGAGGATCAGGTAAAATATTAAATACGTGGGAGATTGGGTAAAAAAAAAAGTAAAATAATCAAGGGATCAGGTAGAAAAATGAATAAGTGGGAGATTGGGTACAAAAAAAGTAAAAAAAAAAAAATCAGGCGATCAGGTAAAAAAAAATGAATAAGTGGGGGATACGGCACAAAAAAAAGTAAAAAAAAAAAAAAAAGCATTGGAAAAAGCATTGGAGCAGGTAAAAAAATGAATAAGTGGGGGATTATGTAAAAAAAAAAAAGTGAAAAATCAGGGGATCAGGTAAAAAAAATGAATAAGTGGGGGGTTGCTTAAAAAAAATAAAAAGTGAAAAATCAGGGGATCGGGTAAAAAAAAATTGAATAAGTGGGGTATTGGGTAAAAAAACAAAAAAGTAAAAAATGAAATCAGGGGATCAGGTAGAAAAAATTGAATAAGTGGGATATTGGGTAAAAAAAAAAAATCAGGGGATTACGTAAAAAAAATTAGGTGGTGGATTGGGTAAAAAAACAAAAAAAAACAAAGTGAAAAATCAGAGGATCAGGTTAAAAAAAAAAGTGGAAAAAGTGGGGGGATTGGGTAAAAAAAAAAAAAGAAAAATTAGGGGATCACGTAAAAAAATGAATGAGTGGGGGATTGGGTAAAAAAAAAAAGTAAAAAAAAATAATCAGGTGATCAGGTAAAAAAAAATGAATAAGTGGGGGGTTGCTTAAAAAAAATAAAAAGTGAAAAATCAGGGGATCGGGTAAAAAAAAATTGAATAAGTGGGATATTGGGTAAAAAAAAAAAATCAGGGGATTACGTAAAAAAAATTAGGTGGTGGATTGGGTAGAAAAACAAAAAAAAACAAAGTGAAAAATCAGAGGATCAGGTAAAAAAAAAAAAAGTGGAAAAAGTGGGGGGATTGGGTAAAAAAAAAAAGAAAAATTAGGGGATCACGTAAAAAAATGAATGAGTGGGGGATTGGGTAAAAAAAAAGGGAACAAATAAGGGATCACAAAAAAGAAATGTAAATAAGTAGGGTTTTAAAAAAGTGAATAACTGGTGGAATAGGTAAAGAAAGTGGAGGATTGGGTAAAAAAGGAAGATGAATAAGTGGGGGATTGGTTATTCTGATGTCACGTCTGAGACTCCGGAGGACACTGATCCTCCTCAAGATAAAATTAGTAATCAGACGCTGTGTGGTCCTCTCTGTTTCCACCGCTTAACATGTCACATCTCATTCAGCAAAATCCTTTTCAACCCCGAAAAAAACAATCCATTGGCAGAGAGTTCACCTCCGAACTAACAGGTGCGGCGACGTCGCCGTCGTCATGAAAAGACGAGCACTTGAGTGATTTTATTTTTTTGTTCAAGGCTTTTTTGTGCTGCATATTGATGTCGCGCTTTGTCACACCGTGCTTCCTTTTCAGGCTTTCACTTTGCGCAGTGCTTTATTTTTCAGCACAATGCTGTCATTCTCACACTTCCTTTTTCGAGCTTGTGAAGTCCGATTTTTGTCTGCGGCTCACCTGCGGCCACGAGCAGGCAGACGAGAAGCGTGACGAAGGTCTGCGGGCTGACCCCCATGGACAGGGCCAGGGCCGCCACCCCTCCGGAAGGACAGTGCCCGGCGGGCCGGCAGCTGCACACGCTAACGGTTAGCGTGGTGGTACTGGACAGGGCGGGCGAGCCGCTGTCCGTCACCACCACGGGGAGGAGGTAGCGGCTGCGCTCCCTGCGGGTGAACGTGCTCCTGCGTGCCACCACGCCCGCCGTGTTGTCTACAGGCCACAGCGAGGGGAGAGGGAGAGCAAAGGAGAGGAGGGGAGTTTGTTATACTTTTCAGTCAACGTGCTTGAAAAAAACATGTGAGTGCTGATATTTTTAGTGTGTGTGGGGGGGAATAATCTGCCGGGGTGAATATGGAACACATTTCAAAGCTGAGTGAGAAAATGAAATATTCAGCGTGTGTAAAAGCACATTTGGAATATCCCGTTTCAATACTTGCTGGAGCTTTACGAAGGGAACGCGGCACCAAAACGGACGGCGGATTGAGCAGCGGCAACAGCTCGAGCGCCTTCCTTTTTCCAAAAACAGCAAAAGTCACTTTTTGGCTGCACTTATTGTTGGTCAACGCTCAGCAGATTGACGTGAGAGATCAGGTCAGGTTTTCACGATGACTTGAATTGTGTATATAAAAAACAGATTTGAGCATTTAAAAGTCATGGTTTGAGCTTATTTTCAAAACGTGTTAATTTAAAACTCCTTATTTTTTTGGGCAATTTTACCAAAAACTATTTTACCAAAAAAAGGTGCACCGTAACTTTGAAGCAGTTGCTGAACCATTTGGAGTATCAGCATAGTATTGTATTTTTTGTTTGTTTCTTTTTTCGGAATATTTGCCCGCCGGATGTTTTTTTTTTTTTTTTTTTTTTTTTTTAGGGATTGGCAAGTACAGAGGCAGACCGGCCATCGAGAATTCCCATAGTTAACTTGTGATTAATCGTAAATTAATCACATGTATCTGTTCGAAATGCACAATAAAATATATTTTTCAAGTGTTTCATACTTTTTGTTAATTAACATAAAAGTGAGCAAATATGGTTACCAAATACAAATGTAGTATCTTTTATAGTTTATTGGTACAGCAATTGTATAGTAATCGTAAATTAATCACGTATCTGTTCGTAATGCACAATAAAATATATTTTTCAAGTCCTTCACACTTTTGTTAACATAAAAGTAAACAAACATGGTTACCAAATACAAACGTATCTTTTAGTTTAGCGATAGAGTAATTGTATAGCAAGCAATTCATAAAGTTATAGTTATGGTTAAAAGATGTGTGAAAGATTGAATCATACTTTGGTGTTGAGATAATGTACTGCCACTATGTGGCATTAGTGATTCATGTTGGGCATTGGTGGAAGGAACACTACATTTTTTCTTTTCTAATTCAGAGCAACCGGTATTTGGAACTTGAAGCTGACTCCTGGACTTCAGTTGATTCCGTTCAGTTTACTGTAAATTACAACATTTATTATTTATTATATACTGACCCGAGGAAACCCTGAATTATCAGTTATCTTTTTTGTTTTTTTTTTGAGGGGAGAGATTTTATTAAACATCCCTAATAAAAAGGTCAGCTTCCTGCCAATAGATTTCCATTCTATTGAATGTGTTTCTCAAGTTTAATAGTTTGCTGCCTTCAACCTTCCGCTGTCATATTCTGACAATTTTTTTTTTGTCATTTGGTGACTAGCAATAAAACACAAACGCACACACACACACATATATATATATATATACATATATATATATATATATATATATATATATATATATATATATATATATATATATATATATATATATATATATATATATATATATATATATGAGAGAAATGCTACAATATGTGCAAGAGTTGGAGGCGAAGGGACCTTGGTTGTCCCGAATGGTGAAGTTGGGATTGATGTGCTTGTCGGGGACCATGGAGAAGTAGAAATGGTGACCCTCGGACGGCTCGTCTGGATCGGTGGCGCTGAGCAGCTGAATGAGCTGAGACACACAAAACAAAACAAAACAAAAAAAAGACAATGCGAGAGGCTGAGAGGCCAGGACTGAAACGCGGCTCGGGAAATCTGCGAGGGCCGGCGTGCTTCAAAAAACAAATTGGATGGATGTGGACAGGAACGCTGCGTGGGTTTGCCGGCGCCCGCGGCAAGTCCAACAACAACACAACAACAACACTACATGACATATGGTTGCTAACGACTAACGCTACTGACTGGACCAAGGTGACGGAAAGAAATGTAACGAGCGCAGTAAATAATCATCAACAGGGCAGGTTGTAGTTGAGTTGACTTGTAGACACATTATTGCTGACGACTAACTCCACCGATGTTCGTAAATGCATCATAAATGAGATAAGAGGCGCCGTCAACACATTATCATCACTGGCTTATAGCTGACTTGACTTGTTCATCGATGGTGACGGCATAAATTCGTCCACGTGACATAATGCTACTGACTATGTCACAACTAGTGACTGCCATTAATCGTGCTAACAGTAGACATGAATAGTTGTAGGCATCTATGGGGTATATGCCACGGAAGAGGCGGGACTGTTTTTGCTGCATCAAAATACTTGTGCTTCCAACTTTGTGCCCCTCGGTTGCGCGTTCACAACCCGGACCGGACACAAACTGATGTGCAAAATCACGTCCCGCCTCTTCCGTGGCATATACCCCATAGGTAGCCACAATGGGGAAATAATTACGGTTGAGAGAAATCTGAGGATTTGTACAATTTTGTTTTAAAAAATGGCTCAAAACATTTAGTCGATAAGTTGTCGATTAAAGAAGAAATATCGACACTTATCGGCATATCGGCACTCGATCACGTCCGTACCTCTCCCGCCTGCGTCCCCTCACAGATATACGGCTGGTAACGTCCGGCCAGCTGCGGCGCGTTGTCGTTTATGTCCAGCACCTTGATGGACGCCAGTACCGAGGAGGATAAACGCTTCTGCGCTAAGAGAGGAGGAGCGGCCGGACGTTAGCTAGCATATCAATACTTGACCATCCACATTCCTCTGGAGACTGATAAATGTGTTGCACGGTGTGGCACTTACTGGATTCTTTGGCAACGACGGTCACGTTGTGCCAGGCGGACGTCTCGCGGTCTAGAGGCTTGGTGAGGGTGATGGTTCCGTTGAGTGGGTCGATCCTGAAAGACTTTGCCGCCTTGTTGTGTTTATCGAAGGAGTATCTGGCGGAGGGATCACAGATTTGGCCTTGACACTATTGGATTCTTTTAGAGTCAATTACGCGATTATTTCATCAATTAATCAAATATTTATCTTCCATTAACTCTTTGACCGCCAAAAACGTTTAATAACGATGAGTAAAATCATGATGTATGCCGCCATAAAATGACGTCAACTACGTTTTGTTTTTTTGTTAATCAATAGGCAGTGCAATGTCTAAGTGCACCGCTGCCTGGTCAATGGATTATGGAATCAAAAACACTCACTAACTATGGCCAACATATGGAAGCATTGTATCTCTTTTCAATGGGCTGCCGGTGTATGAAATTACAATGAAACATGACGAAATCTGATGAAATCGAACTTTGTCAAGGATGACGTAAATCAGTGGTGTGCAAACTACGGCCCAGGGGCCATTTGCGGCCCGCCATGTATTTTTTAGCGGCCCTCAGCATATACAAAAAATTAATTTTGACACAACCTGTTTTTCTGGATATGCCAAGAAACTATTTAAATCTAAAACATAAATATTTCTTTTTGTATTTTAATTAATTAAGTCAGTGATTTCAGTTCCAGAAGCAAAACTGCTTTCCTCCATGTTCCGCTGTCTGTGTCAAGGTCTAATTTGTGAACACATCACATTAATGATCAACTAAGATCCTCAAGTGATTTAAAATTTGTCATTTTATTACCGACAACTCTTCCTTTGATTCTGAATGTGGAGATTGTTTCAGAGATGGGGCAGATCTATTCTTGTGGGATACAGGTGTGTGGGCCACCCCAAAATCAAGAACATTTCTGAACTGTCCCGTTTAAAAATAACTAGCTAAACTATTGTACAATATTAATTGACTTATTCGTTTTAGCATGTTTAATAAAATCAGACAATTTCAAATTGGCCCTAGCATCCTTCGATTATACTGTATGCGGCCCTCAAAGGAAAAAGTTTGGACACCCCTGACGTAAATGATCAAAGCCTTTGTCATATTAAACTTTTTTTTATAACGTGTGGCAGTAAAAAAGTTCAAATGTATTGCAAAACTATGTTTCTCAGAATCACAATGCGTAAATATACGTATACTGTCCCAATACTTTTGCCCATATATGAGAGACACTGAACCGTGTCGTTGTGTGTGGAACAAATAGAGCCATAAAAACGTCTTAGTGCAAGACAATGGAGGCATCCGTATCAGTCCAAACAAGCAGCACGTTGACATCACAGTACAGTAGCGCCACAATCATCTATTATGCGTCACGCCAACGTAATGAACCGCTAACAACGCGGGAAACGAGAGCAAAACTTCATCATTTTTAGTGGAACTTTGCAAAGCCCTAAAATGTCAGCCAGGATGTATTCATCACGGCGGCGGCGTCACCAAAGGGACACTAATGGACGGCGGGCGGCGGATGATGTGCGGCACCTGCCACTGGCAAGCTCGCCGCCGACGGACTCCAGGCAGGAAAACGTGCCTCACTTGCAAATGACATCAAATCTCAATTCCGTACGCCGCCTCGCAGGGCGCTTTATTACATTCCCACGTCCTGGCTAACGTCGCTTTGTGATAATACCGCAATAGATAGGAAAAGCCTGTGAGGTAGGAAGGGGGAAAAAAAAATCCTGATGATTTATTCAGCGGGGCTCATTTCCAACTAAACTAATATGAGATAAATATGACCGTGTACGGGTGGGGATGCAGAGATCAAGGGTAAAAAAGGGATGCACCCAGGAAGTAACACCATTTGAAATGGAATCATTTTTCACCGCGTGGAGGAAAATAATCTGCGCATCATTTGTTCTTTCCATTTTCAAACATCAATCAAATCAAACAAATGACACTTTTTGTGATAAATATGAAAAATTGCCCACAGGACTGAGCATGAGTTCAGTATTGATTTGTTGTGTTTATGTGAAACGCCTGAAGTTTGGTTACAAACGATAGTAACAACACGTTAGCTTGGTAGCGGCTGCAATCAGTTAAGCCAAGTAACAACTTCATGACCAACATTAGAATATGAATACAAATTCCAACTACGGGCTCCAGGTGGAGGAGTGGAACCGTCACTTTCCTTTGGTGCCGGTTCACTTCTCCGCCTGGGAGAAGCATGATGTGAGTGAGTGAGTGAGTGAGTGAGTGAGTGAGTGAGTGAGTGAGTGAGTGAGTCAAACATCAAAATATATTGCACATAAAATTTAAAGACGACGGAACTCACTCTAAAAACAACCTGACCAAAATTGGGTAAAAAAAAGAAAAAGAAAAAGGGACCAACCTAACTTTTTGGGTTATTCACTTAATTCATTAAATTAATTAACGACCCACAAAGCAACCCCCAACAACAGTTGCTTTGTGGGTCAATCATTAATTTAATTTGAGCCTTTTTGGGTTAAATAACTGACAAAGCTGGGTAGGTTCATGCTTGACCCAATTCAATTGGGTTATTCAATTAACCCAAACTTGGGTCAAATGAATAACCCAAAAAACAACCCAATTAATTGACAAAATGTAATAAACACATTTAAATAACTTACAGTTGAGTCAATTCGTTTTTGACCCAATTCAATTGGGTTATTCAATTAACCCAAACTTGGGTCAAATGAATAACCCAAAAAACAACCCAATGAATTGACAAAGTGTAATCAACACATTTAAATAACTTACAGTTGAGTCAATTCGTTTTTGACCCAATTCAATTGGGTTATGAAATCAACCCAATAGTTGGGTCAAATAAATAACCCAAAAAACAACCCAATGAATTGACAAATTAGCATAAGCACATTTAAATAACTTACAGTTGAGTTGATTAATTTTGACCCAATTCAATCGGGTTATTAAATTAACCAAAAAAGTTGGGTCAAATGAATAAGCGACAAACAGCCCAACAGAATGGATTACTTTGTGGGTTATTAAATAACTCAAAGAGCTGAATCGGCTCATTTTGAAACCAATTTGGGTTATTTTTGACCCAATTGTTTTTAGAGAGTGTACTCAAGTTAGAAAAAATTAAACCACTGTGACATGATTCACAGTTTGAACATTTCATTCAGTGATTCTTTCACCAACCACTAGAGTGAGCTTGTTGCTTAAAAGTTACCTGACGGCCTCGTTGGCGGCGTCGGTGTCCCGGGCGCTGACCACGCCTACCGCGATCCCCGCCGCCGCGTTCTCCGCCACCTTCCACTCGTAGAGCGGCGAAAGGAAGACGGGCGGCTCGTCCACGTCGTCCACCATGATCTTCAGCGTGGTCCGGTCCGAGAACTCGTCCGGGGGCAGGAAACGGGGGTCCACTTCCTCGTTGACGGCCTCCACCACCATCACGTAGCGCCGCTTGGTCTCGTAGTCCAATGGCTGAATTATTGAAAAGAATCAAGTTAAAAGCCATTTCCAGTTGTTTCCCAAATAGGACGAGACTTTTCATCGGCGTGGAGACTCCATCACCTTGGCCAGCAGGACCACTCCCTCTTGTGTCAGCGGGTCAGTGTGGACAGTGAAGGTGGCGTTCTCTTCCAGGTCCACCTGCAGGCTGTAGTTCATCTTGGCGTTGACGCCGATGTCGGCATCGTCCGCCTTGACCCTGCCCACGGTGGTCCCGACCACAGCGTCTTCGGGAATGGCGAAGGTGTATAAATCTGATATGAAGATGACGGATATGTGTCAACGGAACATCCATGACGCCAAGACGCTGATACGTAATGTTTACAATTCTCATTTATGGATTTTATTATGGATGGTTCTAATTTGCAAGAATGTGACCAAACAGAGGGCACAGTTGTGGCAATACAACATTTATAAGCGGCAACGTGACGACGGGCCGCCCTCCTGCAGAATTGATTTCTTTCCCGGAGCATCCGTTCGGCGAGCTTTATCACCGGGAACGTTTGTTTCCAAAGGTCATGATGAGACTTGTGAAGGATTGGAGCCGTCCAAGGGGCGACATGTAGATGAGCCAGACGAGCACGCCCTCTTCTTAGCCCCAAAGTCTTTTTGCTTTTCATTCCAAAGGCGCAAGTCGATGATGGATTGATAAGATTGCGGATGGACGGATGATAGATAAATGGATGAAAGGATCAAGGCTAAATGAATAGATAGATGTATACGATATATGGATGGATGGAGAATGTAAAATATAGCAACAATGTTGCTTTTCTGTCCATTTTGGGTGAACGGTATTTAAATTAATGACACAAACAAATGGGGACCAAACTGTGAGCCTTGCGGTGGTCCACAAATTAAATGATCACATAACCTTATTTATTGATTGATTGAATTTTTAGTTTTTATTTTATTTTTCTTCTTCTTCTTATTATTATTATTATTATTCTTATTATTATTATTTCAATCTCTGGTGTAATAACCTTATTTATTGATTGATTGATTGAATTAGTTTTTTATTTTATTATCTGTTCTCATTGCTGCTGGACATGTAAATTTCCCAGAGGGAGCCATCCCAAAGGGATCAATAAAGTCAAGTCCAAGTCTAAGTCATAATATGTTTTTTTATGTATCTCTACTTATTTGTGTAAAATATGTGTATCCATATGCAGAATAAAATGTTTTGGGTTAGGGACTCACGGTGCTGGAAGATGGGCCCGTTGTCGTTGATATCGCTCAGGCTGACGCTGACGGTGGCGGAGGCCGAGTAGCCGCCGCTGAGGCCCAGCATGTCCTTCACCTGCACCACCACCAGGTACTGCTCCTTGGCCTCGCGGTCCATGTCGGGCCAGGAGGTCACGATGATCCCTACGGAGACCACCAATGACTGCCCCAAGCTCAATAATAACAAATGTACGGGAATAAACCAATTCTTCATGAATGAATGTGTTGTTATAAAATGCATCTGAAGAAATGAAAGGTCGACTGTGTCGGGTAAACGATGCTTGGGGCAAAACGGCCACCTAAAGCTGTTTTTGGGTTCAAGCGCAACCGAGTCTTCCTTCAGTCACATCCCGCATCGCTTTGCATTTAAACACTTGGCGGCTCATTAAAGGTCAACGCCGTGTGTGGGAAGCGCTGCCAGGCATAACAATAATCTGTCCAAGGGTGGGGGAGCACCTCAGCATCAATATATGAGAGCTAACTTTAGAAAGTGAAGAAGGAAAAACAACTTTTCTCCTGTCTTTGGAATGATCCATCCATCTATTTTGGTCCATCTCTGATTATTGTCGAGAAAAGGAATACTACACCCTGGCTAGGTCGCCAATAAATTACGAATTTCCATGACCATCTTGCTAATAGCTTTTTGAGTCCAGGGCTGCACGGACGTTGCTCATCACCTGGATTGGCCACCAATCAAATACAGCGGAGCATTTGCAAAATGTGACCATCAACCAACTAGTTTTTAGAGCTTCTTCCAAGTTCTCGGAATTCACATCATTCAGTCAACTGTGTGTACCACTACGCTATCAGTCACCACTTGACCTGTCGTTTAGTGTCCGTACCTGTTTTTGGCTCCACAGAGAAGTAGGGCTCCCCCTGCAGGATGGAGTAGATAAGCTTGGCATTGTTGCCAAACATGGGATCGTCAGCATCTGTTGCCGTCACCTGGACCACGGTGGTGCCTGGTGGGGGTGGGCAATGTCACAGTCAGCTAGCTGGGGGCAGCAGTTCCACACAACCAGGGAATAAAGGGATTACGACAGGCTTTTTTTTGCCGCATGTAAAACTTGAAAGAAGCCACGTCCGCCTAATTTCTGGCCACCGCCGGCTCGAAAAGCTCATGAAAACTGGTCTTATATAACCAGCTGGGTGTTACTTTTAAATGAAACAGTTGGAGGTCAATCCTACAACCGCCTATGACATTGAGAAGAGCCACAAATGAGTGATTTGATTTGATTTTTTACTACAGGAAATGTGTCAGATGAATTTGTGTATCTTCCATCAAGCATTATTATTATTATTATTATTATTATTATTTTTTTTTTTTTTTTATTTTGTTTAACTAAGCAGGTTAAGATAAGCAAGTGTTTTTCAAGGTGAGGTAGCGGTGATTGCTTTTACAAAAACAAAACGTGCTTTAATTTGAGCCAGGCAAATCCCTGGCATTATGTACCAGTGCCGCCAGGCCTGGCTGGGAAGGCATGTAAACAAAACGTCCGCACGGGGGTTGCCTTGTTAGCCTCATCCTTCGCAGCCAACCTCAGAGTTTTCAAAATCTCCTCTTCCTGCCTCTTCCCGCATGTTTCGTATTCGAAAGCCGTCCGCGTTCAACCCTCACCCCACTCCCTCATTCCGAGCCAAATACATTATGATTTATTAGGAGGGATATATTACACTGCAAAAAGCAGATTACACATAAATTGAAATGCTAATGTTTGCGCTATGAAAGGGCAGCGGCTGTAATAACATTACTTAAGAAGAAAAAGGCATCCGGGCCGCAAAACAGAAAGCAATACATTTAACTTCCTGCATGTGGACAGATGACAGACATTCATATAACCTTCTGCTTTTAATCTGCAGCCAGGATATAAATTTGCCGTGAAAAGTGCATCTGCGGAAATAATAATAAAGCACATATTTACGATGACTGTGGTGAGGATGAGATGCTGTAGGGCAGCGCAAAGCGGTTGCTCTGCTAACAAAGTGAATGATGTGCTAATATGCTTATGGAAGTATGAAACCAACGTCACGACGCTACAAACTTGTGGTTTTGAAAAGCTAACATTGCTGCGCTAACAAGCCTACAGTAGAGCAAATGTCATATGATTATGGCAGCATAATTTGCAGTCATAAAAAAACTCCTTATGGTAGTTAACTCAGTTTTTGCAAAGCTAGCATCACTAACATACTATTGGTGGACCAAAGTTAATGTGATTTAATGTGACAATACTTACTAGTACTATTTATTACTTATAGTTGTGCAAACTAATGTTGCTATGCCAACATACTTAGCTTATTGCTAAGCTAATGTTGCTATGCTAACATTGCATTGCAAAGCTGATGTTGCTAACATGTAAAGTAGAGGTAGAGCAATTTATCGATTAACTGACAACTAATCAATTATCAACTTAATTGACAACTATTTTGATGACTGTTTTAGAACTTTAAAATTGACCAGATGCTCACAATTTCAGCGTCTTAAAAGTAAATATTCACATATTTCTGCAGACCTCCATGTAAGAGTTGAATCAAAATTTGCATTTTCAAACATGCTTTTACTTTGGAAAAGAATGAACCGAATGTTCGCCTATTTTCTGACATGACCAAACCAAGTGAATGATAACTAATTTATATAATTTTCATTTTCTGCATTTCCAATTTGAAATATTGTTCTGTTTTTGAACAAAAGGATGTTAACTACAAAACGGTGATCACTTAAGAGAAATAAAATCATTAACACTTCACAATCAATTTTTAAACAATCACTCATTGCAGCATTAGTGTAAAGTTCAAATTGCTTTGCTAACAGGAGTATTGTCGCGTAACGTTAATGTCACTTTTATCTTTTGAAAATAATGCGAAACTGACATACTTATGGTAGTGCTAAGCTAATGTGGCTATGCTAGCAAAATTCTAATATTGCAAATGTAATTGTTGCATTGCTAACATCACAATGAGTCAATGTCAACGTACCGGTCGGACACATCTCGGGGACGCTGGCCACGTACGGCTGGTTGTGGAACTGCGGCGCGTTGTCATTGATGTCCTGCACCTTGATGATGAACTCCGACTGGGGCTCCTCCGGCTCCTTGGAGAACCTGTTGATGGCTTGCGCTTGGAGCACGTAGAAGGCCTTCTCCTCGCGGTCCAGCTTCTTCAGCGTCCGTATCTCGCCCGAGTACTCGTCGATCTCAAACGCGTCACCGGCGCCTTCCCCTGACAGGATGTACTGAATGCCAAACTCCCCGCGGTCAGAATCGGATTTCAGCTGCGTGACGAGATTTGTTCAATGAGTTTGGAGCGTGAAGGACATGGCGGCGGTTCAGTACCTGGCCGATGACGCGAGGCGTGGGGTCCTCCTCCGGGACAAACAGCTGCTTCCAGATCCAGCCTCTCTTCAGGCGATGGTGCCGCCCGGCGGACTTGGGGCCCGGGGCCAGGACCGGGCGGGGGGCTCCCGGGCCCTCGGCGATGCCGTTGGTGTGGCTCAGCAGGGACAGCAGCGTCAGGGCTGCCAACACACTCCTCACTTTAGTATCCTCTACAGCTCCCATGTTTACTTTAAAGTGGAAGAGACATGAGACAAAATTTAAACCCTCTGATCCTTAAATTACCCCCAATTTAAATGCTCATTTTCTGGGCCTACCAAAGAATGAAACAACAGGAGGTTGTCAGCGTCCAATCCCTTACGCCAGCGGTCCAATCTGTCGCCATCCCGGCAGCGGCGTTTCCCATCTTGTGTGCGTATTCATGGCC
Source organism: Festucalex cinctus (assembly GCF_051991245.1). NCBI lineage: Eukaryota > Metazoa > Chordata > Actinopteri > Syngnathiformes > Syngnathidae > Festucalex > Festucalex cinctus. The sequence continues at coordinate 7,848,203 of NC_135430.1, read as the reverse complement.
CTGCAAATTTACAAGAAGCGCCAACGTTAGCGACAGCGGGAGAATCTTCTGTACAGTTCACAGAGATTGCAGAATGAGCATATTAAAGATGCAACGGTCTCAAAGCCAAAACATTAATTACGCCAAATCCTCTCTGCACTTTGTAGTACAAATGCACGTTCAAAAGATTGGGGGCTGGGGGAAGTTTATTGTGGAGAAATTGGCTCGGTTTCATTAAATGCGCGCTTGGCAATTAAGAGCACATGATAAATGTTTAGTAAACAAGCATAGCGCTATAAGATAGGAATAAAGAGAGTTGATTAAACAGTGATGGATGATTTTAGTGTAAAAGCAAACATGAAGCACACTTTGTAACAATTAAAATGAATGGAACGAATAATTTCACAAACATCACAGGATGGTCTTTAATTTTCCCATTTAGCCACTAACGCTAAAATTTTGACATGATAAATGATGACATATGTAACAAGTGAAATGAAATAACAAATATGCTGTGATGTCAGAGGGTGGTCCGCTCATGTTACTGAAATAAAGCTAATGTCGCTATGCTAACATAGTTAGAGTTGTTGTGTAACTCTAGTGTTGCTACGCTAACATAGTTATGGTATTGCAAAGTTAATGTTACTAAATACACGTACGGCTGTGGCATGCTAATGTTGCTAACACAACCTAAAGGTAAAACTGCTAAATGCTAACACTGCTAACACTGTTTGTATGTCAGTGTAAAGTAAGTGGGCCTCATTCACGAATAAATGTGTAGGAATGTTCTTCTTCTGACAAAGGACGTGCTGGTGGGATGGCTGTGTTATGCTCTTGTTAGCGCAAAGCTAACATTGCAAAGTAGCCGTGTAAGGTGCCATTGAATTCAACAAAGAGTGAGTAAACAACAATAGAGGACATCTTTCTTCCCGAGTTTTACCCCAGTGGCTCCAAGCGGTGCGACTTTGCCTCCCCTCGCACTCCTGACCTCGTTGTAATCACAGCATCGACGCACGTCTAGCCGGGGAGGCATTGATCGCATTACAAGTCTTCATTAGTCAGCTGCGGGCTCGCATGCACCGTCACGCCAGACCCAAGAAAACCACGCACAATACCAGACCTTGTCTACTGTCCCAAGTGGACAAAAGGCCTGTTTTCAGTGAGCCACAGCCAAAAAGGGAAAAACAGCAGCAAGACAAGAAGGCTTTTTGTTTTTACACATCGGAGTTTCCGTTGGGCAACATCTTGACAGTTTCAGATGGACCAAAACTGTGGTTTGACATGTTTAGAGATCAGATCGACGTTGTAGATTTCCAACCCTATATATACGCGCCTATATATGTCGTGAATTTGGGGAAAAAAAATACATTTTATTTTTCAATAAAGTGGTGAATATGCATAGGAAACTGGTGGGGTTCAGTACGTCCAACAAGGTTAAGAACCACTGGTCAAAACTCTGTAAAATGGCTGTCAACATCGGGATCACTTTTTAAGGATGTGCAGACGTTCCGTACAGTCAAGAGTTTTTCAAACGTGAAAACAAACTTTCCTACTTAACCCACGTGAGCTGAATCCGCTCGTGATGTCTGGTGGCACGATAATAACAGCGGCAACGCTGTGATTGATTTACAACAGGAACCTTTACTTTTACATCCATCAATTACAAAGGGGTAAAGACGCGCCCGTGTGCCCTACGGTCAATTTTCCTCCTGTCAGACGAGACGCCGACATGGCATCCGGCGGGCGAGGAGCTCGCCCCGCGCTTGGCAGCCATTCATTACGGCTAATAGGCCCCTCAACCCTCCAAACCGCCCGCCCGCCCGTCCTCGCTGGCTGCTATTTACGGCGGCAGCGTACGTATGCGAGCGACGGCAGGCTGCCACATGACAGCGTGACAACGAGCGGCGGTCGCACAATGTTAAGCACCGCACGCACCGAGACCGTCACATTATGCTCCCGCCCGCATTGCTGCATCCTCGGGAAATGCCGTTCCGCCACCCGAGTCGGGACATTACAACGCTCGGGTACAAGCAGCACTGACATTGAGGAGGGGGAGGCAGGGGGGACGTGTCGGTGCATTGCACAATGTCAAAGCTGATATGTGCGCCGCTTTGTGCACACATTGCACTGCGGAAATGATCAGATTAACCTTGTTGCAACCTGAACTTCCTGCCCGTAAAAACAGGAAAAGCCCTTGTTAAAGGAGACAAATTATGCAAAAGGGACTTTTTAAGTCTGCTCCGTTTTGTTTATTTCTATTGTGCAAGGTTGAAGTTGTCAATAAGGATAAGAAAAACGAAAACCAAAGACAAAAACAAGCCCTGAAGGCGGTAACAGCTCTTGAGCAGGGACATATAGCATTATGGAAAATGAACTTTTGAAGTTCATTTCTAATGTACAATGTGGCTGTTATAATTAGAAAAAGAAAGACATTTTATAACAAAACACTGATGCCAAAAATTAGCCAAGGTTAGAGGAAAAGCTATTTAGCAGTGACATATTAAGTCCAGCAGTTGTTTTTATTTCTATTGTGCAAGGTGGGAGTTTTAATTAAGGATTAAAAAAAAGAGGTCAAGAGAATACAACAGGAACATCGAAAACAAGACACGCAAACAGGGAAAGCCCTCGTTAAAAGGGGAAATGTCTGGGAAAAGTGACTTTCTAATTTTAGTCATTTATTTCTATTGTGCAAAGTGGTGGCTAGCGTTTACACAAAGAAATACCAAATTAAAACAAAACCCCAAAGGCAAAAATAATCCCAGATAAACTAGAAAAAAAACCTTGTAAAAAAATGGAACATACAGTATTAGGGAAACGTGATGTTTTAAGTGCAGCTGTTTTGTTTCTTTCTGTTGTTCAAGTTGGAGTTATCGTTAAAAAGAGGTTATTACAACAAAGCACCAAAGGCACAAACAAGGCCCAGAGAAACAGAAAAGGGCACTTATAATTTAAGTCAAGTCTATCTGTTTATTTCTATTGTGCAAGATGACAATTATTGTTGAAGATGGGAAATAGGCCACTATTAAAAATATATAAATAAATAAATAAATAAATAAATAAATAAATACATAAAAAAAAGAAGCCTAGAATAACAAAGAGCACTTATTAATGGTAAAATGTTTGGAAAAGTAACGTTTTTTTTTTCTCTTGCTTATTTCTATTGCTTGTTGAATTTCATACAAAACTGTTTTTCCCTGTTAAATATTTGCAGATACTTTTTCTGGACAATGTTAGTAAGTCAGCTAATGGTTGCAAAAGGTGCAAAAAATAAAAAATAAAAAATCAACTGTTCAGCCTGACTTCTTTTGGATCAACCTTCCAAGACAAAACGTCCTAATTGGTCATTTGGGACACGTAGTTTTTTTTTTTAGTTGAGCAATGTAAAAACAATCAGCGCCGCCACGCCGCTTGTTGTCTTACAAGCGGGACCCAAATGAGCAAAAACAACAGGGAAATGTCAAAGCATCATGTACTTGTTAGTAAGCAATTTGCCGCTATTTATTTACGCACGCACGGAGCGGAAACAGTTGGCGGTGAGAATTCCCACTGACGTTAATCAGGCGCCGTGAAACCACATCAACACGTTTTTTTTAAGTTTATTTGCTTTTGAGGGGAAAATGAATCCACAGATGCCACAAAAGTTAACTTTACAGAAATACACGGTAAAAACCTGATTACGTAGTCATGAAAGTTTTCCAAAAGAAAATGTCTGAATGACTTTTCACTCAATGTAGAGAACACAAATACATTAGCAATAGTGCTGGCACTAGCACGCTAACACATTTTGGGGTATATTCACTAAGAATGCGCTGCGTCGGGTAATAGTGCAAAATATTGCCCCCAAACTGCACCCACAGTCTGCTCCCAGTCATCCACCTATTTACTAAGGACATTGCTCTAATCATACACCGGCGCAAACACGCCCACAAAACTGACAGCTTGGAGCAAATTTGAACCTGATTTACCACACATGGCAATGGATTGCGTCAAGAACATGGTAGTATAGGAACAGTTGCGAGAAAGTTGACATTATCAGAAAGCTAGGTTGGACTGAGAGTAAGCGTTTATAGCGCCATTAAACTGTACAGAGCAGAGAGGACGACAACAACGTCATTCATTCATAAAGCACAAATTATTGGTGCGATCGTTTTTTGAAAATATATTTTCAGAGGTTGCCGTGGGCGTACTGTATGCATCTGGCACGTAAAAATGATCGTAAAATGCCTCCCCGCCATTGCCGATCAGCCCGAGTTACGTTATGTGTCCTAAACCAACGTAGAAAAATGTTTCCCTCCCTCCCTCTACCTCTCTCTCCCTCTCCCTCCTTCCCTCCCTCTCTCTCTCTCTCTCTCTCTCTCTCTCTCTCTCTCTCTCTCTCTCTCTCTCTCTCTCTCTGTGATCAGCCAGAAAGTGACGTGCACCGTGCAGAGATGCACTGCTGTCATGATCCCGGGATCGAGGTTGCGGCAGGTTAATACACGCTTTCCATAAACGTTATTTGCGTCACACAAACTTGGTGTGGCTATTCGCGCTGGCCTTAGTGTATTAGACGCTGCATATCAATGAGTCTCAGTTGCATTGGGGTGAGCATATTTTGCATCAAATGTATGCAAATTACCTAATTTACATATGCGCAAATAACACCGGTGCACCGGGGCGCAATCTGGTTGGCAGAGCACTTAGTGACGGATTTCCCCATCTGCGCGTGTTTAGTGAATTAGGCGCTCCCGGATTGCTCCATTTTTACCGGTTCGCGCCGTGCCAAGGCGACGCAAACCTTTAGTGAATAGGCCCCCTTTGTGTTTAGTGGAAAGAAGTTCATCAAAATTGTTTTCTTTTATTATCTGAAACATCAAAACCATTTCTATCATTTCTAATTTAAAAGTAAAAAAAAATGGTCTGGATTGACGATGTATTTTGTGTTTTTGGTGTATGATACATGAACTATATTTTGGCTAGCTTGAATTTACTTAAAAGCAAATGGACAGCAACTCAGACACTGCTAACGTAGCTTAGCATGTGCTGAGGAAAAGACTCGTGTTTGAATCCTTGAAGTTCTCCAAACACAACTTTGTACTATCATTTTAGCGCTGATGCTAGAATGCTAACAGTCGTAGCAAGTCAAAACAGAAGTTCCATAGAAATCCTGACTGCAAGCCAGGAAGTCAACAAGTTCAAGTGATTATAAGATGAAATGACATCTTATTGTCATGAACAACAACAACAACAAAAAAGCACGTAAAGAACCGACAGAAATCACATATTGTTTACGTTAAAGAAACCAGGTTGCGCTGCAAACAAAAGAGCCACCTGACTGCTTCCAAATTGCGTTCAGCTATTATGACCTTTTCCGTCTTTGTGTCGAGGCCTCTATTGCAAGCCCGCATCACATTTCTTCGTAAGCCATTACCTCCCCCCTGCGTGTTTGGAAATCGTATCTAATTATCTCCCAACAAAAGATCGGCAAAGTACCCGCGCGCCACACCCACCTGTTTGTTTGCTTGTGCCGCTCTCGAGACCACCTGGGGGGACAACGGGCCACGCAATCTGCTTCGAGTGATTGAATCGCCACAATGGGCCCCAACGGCAAATGGTCATCAAGACGGAGAAGAAACGAACAACCCCTTTTCTCATCCTCATCGCACCACCCCACACATCTTCTTTCTCGGCCTGCTTTTGTGTCAAAGAACAAACACTGGCGCTATTGTGCTGGACACTCGCGGCCTTCATGCAAATAGTGGGCTCTCGAAGACCCCGCACGCCCCCCCCACCGCCAACCCGGACGTACCAATGGATTTCTATTTCTCTCGCTGTCATTCTGCGGAACAATTGAGCGCTTTCTTGGAACGGGGATGGATGATAATTCCCCCCACTGTCAGGCAAACGCTTGCGCGAGTGATAGGAGGGGGAGAAACAGGCGAGGAGGTTGCGATTTGCAACGCACGCCTCCACTTGATAAAACTGACCAACGAAATTGAGTTTTTTTTTGTTTTGTTTTTAATGGAATGTTGCACCTCAGAATCAGCTGAAACAACTATAATTATTATTTTTTTTTTTTTTAGAATTTTGAACCTGGATAACGATCCCCAGATTGCAAAGCAATTCATTTTTGCAAGGTGGCGCTAAAAAGTCAAGTGAAAGAGACAAAAGAATGGGACCAAATCTTTCGGGATGCGCAACCGTAAGCCGGACACTGGTTTGTCCTCCTCGTAAAGAAAATGAGCCGCGGTTGATTTTAAGTGACCCAACATCAGCCCCACCCCACGATTGTCACAACTGGTTTGTACTGACCAAGAGGGGTTCAGTTAAAAATCTCACATATCAATGAAATCTCCACAAATGGCTATCTGACTACGTCATATCCTCGCCGTCTTCTTTGACAGCAGCGAAAAGGCGGCGCTAGCAAAAAATACCAAAACGCCGGATATCTTTTAATATTGAATGGATGGAAAAAAAACACAATTTCCTGGCCAAAAGCAGTCGAGACTCGTTTTACGGTTTCTGCACACTTTGCCAGGTTTGATGTGGACGTGAGCAGTCGGGGCAAAGCAGCCATAGAATGTCTCGCGGGGGACGGAAAACCATAAAAGCAAGAGGTGAGCAGCAGGTGTTGTATCATTGAAGACATTTTTTAGTTATTTGCTTTTCAAAGTAAGTTGTGTTTTGTGACACGTTGCACTTTTACAGAAGCATGTCACTGCTTTGTCGTTTTAAAACGTGGTACTGTAAATAAATTGTACTAAATAAATTTTCAAAAAGATTATTTTTATTTTACTCCGGTCTCCTCCCACATTCCAAAGACATGCATGGCAGGTTAATTGGGCGCTCCGAATTGTCCCTAGGTGTGCGTGTGAGTGTGGATGGTTGTTCGTCTCTGTGTGCCCTGCGATTGGTTGGCAACCAGTCCAGGGTGTCCCCCGCCTACTGCCCAGAGCCAGCTGAGATAGGCGCCAGCAGCCCCCGCGACCCTTGTGAGGAATAAGCGGTCAAGAAAATGGATGGATGGATATTTTTATTTTTACCATTTAGTTACACAAACGTGATCTATAAACCATGCAAAACTTCATTGTTGATAAAAATGTCCAGCAAGTCTGATGTACAGCGTTCCCTGATATTCCGCTGGGGTTAGGTCCCAAAAAAATACCCGCAACAAATGAAATCCACCAAGTATTTAGCTTTATGTTTTACATTTATTATAAATATTTTAAGGCTCTAAAACCCCTTAACCACATAATTTATACACTTTTCTAATCGATGCATTTACATTTTCTCACATTTCTCTCTCGTTCATTCTCGATGTTCAAACCTTCATAAATTTTATAAAATAGGTACATTACTGTAAAAAAATCTATGCAAAATTGGAAAAAAAAATCTGCGAAAACAGAGAGGCCATAAAAAGTGAACCGCACTTTCCTTGTCAGCTGCTACTTTCAAAGTCATGTGCAAAACAGTTTACCAGTTGCAGCTCGCAACAGCGCTAAAATTAACATCAAGCATCCCACTACAAGCAAGGCTAGTTTGCCAAACGAAGAAAACTCATTAAATTCCTGAATGGACAATTGATCATCATCATCCACCCTCTTGAATGCCCATCATGCTAAAGAAAACACTACGTTGGCCTCGATGATTTTAGTCACTGCGGTGGAGTTAAAAGTCAAGTGCATTCATTCCAACAGAGCTAATTATACGCCTACATGTAATGGATGCCATCATTATACCTTTTTTAAAAAAAACAGGGCGGCGTAAATGTCGCCCCGGGTGCGAGCGAGCGGGCGCCCGGAGTTTGTCGATTCTGACGGCGAATCAAAGGAAGAAATGTCAAGACCCGCTATGGTGACATTTAAACCCCGGCCCGCGCGTAAGCCTTGTCTAATTGAGCCTCACCTCATTAGAATGACGCCAGATGAAAGATTTGGTCGGGAATTTATTTACATTCCATGAACGTGGCGGCGACTGCCGGGTGACATTTGAGGGCTGGACACATAATGAGTGCGAAGAAACGTTCAGCATATTCGCCGCCAGACTGAAAAGTCGCCGTGATTGCGCCGTAGAACGTATAATGTGGACTGGGACGGTGATATAAGCGTTGTATACAATGTGTTACTAGTTAGCACATCTGCCTTACAGTTCCGAGGTTACCGGTTTGAATCTGAAAAACAAACAAAAAATACCGGTAACATGTTTTTTTCTAAAAACCAAAAAAGCGAAAATCAACAGGTAATTGACGCCACCCCAACATTGACTTTTAGATGCCACAACATAGCAGCAAAGTTTTATATTAGATAGACATTTGGACTAAGTAGATAGGAAAGTTTTTCAGTGAACAACTGAGAATCAATTTAAAAAAAAAAATAAAAAAATTGCGAGCAATTGCATTTGTGAATAGTGAGTTGGGAATAAAAAGTCGGTTTGGTCGACACAAAAATGCATGCGTCGAAGCTATTTTAATAATTTAAAAAAACATATTTGCGGCACTTGCCGTGATGCCTGGAACGAATATTTCAGTTCTGCACGGACACTTATTGCTGACGGACTCCATTCACCACTATTAACTAAGATGCTTCTTAGGGTTTGCTTGTGGTCTCTTTAGACTGAAAAGGGAGAGAATTAACATCGCTACATTTTAGGTTTGTAACAAAACAATCCGCGTCAAAATCGCTAAACAAATAAAGCGCTTTAATGAATTTATTGCCACTGGTCAGACACAGGTAAGATGGCGGGTGACCCGACGCATCAGCAACAGGAAGGCGTATCTACTTCCTGTTAAACAGAGAAAGACTTCCGGCGAGTGGGCGAGTTTTTATTTTTTATTTTTTATTTTTTTCCCCCTCACTCGCATTTGCACGGACGCTGGCGGTAGACGCAAACTCACTTCGGACGTCTATGGATTTGATTGGGATGGGATGGAACGGAACGATGGTGCCGGCACGGGATCTTGGAGCATAACGCGAGTTATTTGGAAAACCTTTTTGTGCGTGCACTTTACCGTTAGTATGCTGCATCATTTTTTTTTTTTTTTTTTTTTTGAAGAGCTCAGAATTGTTCATTCGGTAGTCTTACCGATTCAACGTCTTGTCATCATTGCTCTTTTCTTTTTTTTTTTTTTTTTTTTTTTTTTTTTTTTTTTTTTTGTGTGTGTGTGTATGTGTGCGTGCGTTTGCGTGCGTTTGCGTGCGTGCGTGCGTTTGCGTGTGTGCGTTTGCGTGCGTTTGCGTGCGTGCGTGTGCGTGCGTGCAAATACGTATAAATTTATACTCATTCATTCACCTAAAACCTTATAAATATCCCATTACCCTTCGCCTTAACCAGGTACTTCAGAATCTTGCCAGAGTCGTGAGATTTAAATGGTCAGGAGACCAGAGAAAAGGTCAGAAAAAAAAAGAAATAAAGAGAAAAGAAAGGTAAATCAAAGTGACATCCAGCACCGACCAAACACTTCCTGCCTTCCCCATGATTACAAAATCAAAGTCTTACGCCAACCCCGGAAGCCTCTAAATTCCAGCAAATTTAGCGAGATCTCAAGAGCCCAGAGGAAAAACTAAAGAGAGGAAGGAGGGAAGGATCGATAAGGCAGAGTGAGATCAATAGAAGCCAGTACATCCAATCCATCAAAGTGAAGTCCAGCACCAACAAGACCCCTCCTGCGTGGTTACAAAACCGGAGTCTTATGCCAACCCCAGAAACCTCATACTTCTAATAAATTAAGATCTCAAGTGACCAGAGGAAAAACTAAAGAGAGGAAGGAGGGAAGGATAGATAAAGTAAAGTGAGAACCACAGACACCAGCACCAACTGATTCAAGGGGCTGTGGGAGGGAGAGGGTACTTCTGTTGAGTTTCAGTAGATGCTGGTGCGACGGATCTGGCATGCATAAGGACCACCACCAAAGAAAGAAGCCGTCAACCGCGGTCCAGCAAAGCGAGCAACCCCCCCCCCCCCCCCCGGAATCCCCAGGCCGCGGCAGCACCAAGGCCACCCCCAAGCCACCCGAGCGGACACCGGTCGGCGAGCCGACCCAGACACCCGGAACACCCCCGCCCCAGCCCCGGCCCACACCCCCGAGCCCAAGGCCGCAGAACGAGGCCCAGCGGGCCCCCACAGCGCCCCACCGGTCCCCAGCCCCCATCCCCCCACGACCCCCCCGCACCCCACCCAAACCCGCCATCCACCACGACCCAGGCCCCACCACCCCCGACCCCCAAACCCCCGAACACACCCCGACCCCCAGCACCCAACCCCCCACCCACCCATACCTCCACCCCCCCCCAAACAAGCCGCCCCCCCCGACGGCCGCCACCCCCCCCCCGCGAACCCGGCCCCCCGCGAGAACCCCCCACCCCCCCCCGGAAACCGGCACCGGGCAGCAGCGCAGAGAGGGAAGATGTGCCCACCCCACCTCCAGCCGCGCGAGATTTGCACAGCGGCGGGAGGGGGGAAGCAGAGGAGGAAGCACCAGGGGAGAAGGCGGAACACCAGAACACCGAGCCCGGTGGGGAGAGGCCCCGGTCGTCACGCCAGAGTACTAGTGACACCTAACCCTGTTACTGAGTCCGCCAGCTCGCCGACTGGCGAGCTCTACCCTTACACCGTGAATGTGGCCCCACCCAGTGTATATACAAGTGTGTGCGTGTGGTGCATTAAAATTGGGAGCAGGTGAGTCGGAGCAGAGGGAAAAAATTTCCCCTACTCCGACACACCCGTATCCCCCCCAAAAAAATGAATATGTATATGTGTGGTGCATTAAAAAAGGGAATGGAGGGACAAAGTGGTGGGGCAGGGACACAAATGGGGGGGACCACAGCGCTGCCAGGCACTGCAGTCCATCCCCTCCGATGGCTCCCCGCCCCAACTCACCCCTCCCCTTGGACGTGAGGTGCATTAAAATTGGAGGGGAGTTGAAGGGTGAAGACGGTGTTTCCACCCTTCCCCACCCCACCAAGAAATGTGTTGTGTGCCCTATGTGTATATTTACAAAGTGTATAGTGCAAGCTAGTGAAGTGAGTAAGAGGAGCGACCAGCGGGGCCTCACCCAACCCGGCGGGTGTAGGTGGCACGCCCGCCCCCCAGCACCCCCACCCCCTGCCGCCCCCCACCTCATCCACCCGGCACCACAATGGGCGGACAGCCAGCGCAGCAGGGCTACCGGACAGCCCACCGGCCACCGGAGCCCGCCCGGGGCGCCAGGAGTTATACCGGAGTGGGGCAGGCCCCAAACCCTCGCCCGGCCCCCGGAGCCCGACGCCCGGGCCGGGGAGGGAGCCCCAGGCCCAGGGAGAGGGAGGGGGAGGGGCCGCAGGGCAGACAGGGAAGGGGGGTGGGGGGGGGGGAAGCGGGGAGAAGACGACAAGAAGGCGAAAGGGCGGCTGCAGGGCAGGAGGCGGGGGGGGAGAGGAGGAGGGAGGGCGACAAGGGAAAAGGGACCGGGAGGCAGAGGAGGATGGGCGGGAGGAGGCGAGGAGGTATGCTGCATCAATTGCCATTTGTAGGCTTTGACAACTCAATATGTTTGAACGAGACAAGCGAATATGTCAGGCTTAGTAAACATATGATGAAAATGAAGTGCATTAATATTGTGATCAAATTGGATTTTTCATTATGTTGGACTGTGAAGTGATTTTCAGGATAAGTAATTCGAGTTTATTCAGAGCTAATGCTAATCGCGATTGTTAATCGTTTAGCATAGGCTAATTTTGTTGGTGTTTGTGTATGTGCATGTGTGCAGAGAAGATAAGGAACAATAAGTATTCATATCCGCTAAATTCAACTCAGGTTCAACCTTAGTGGACTTAAAAAAATAAAAATAAAATAAATATATTTATTTTTTTTAGGTTTTTTGGGAGGTGGGGCTATTAGTCAATTAATCATTGGAATAATTGATAGGCAAGTTGATTTAAAAAAAAAAGTCATTAGTGACAGCACTAGTGAGTTGTGAATATGCCGAGAACATTGGAAGGCAACGACATAGGGACAAAGAAAAGTCTAGCATTTAGCTGATACAAACACTAAGAGCTACTCTGAACATTAGCATCAATTTTTTTATGAAATTAGCAATTTTATGATATTTTTTGCCATTATCTGAACTATGAAAAATAATTTGGCTATTTTTTTTCCATCTAAACATGAAACTAATAACTGGAGACGCATACTGCATGGAGACTACGGAAAAGCTAACATAGCTTAGGCAACGATAGCAACTTATTTGTGCTCTAAAAAATTTTGATCTTTAAAGAAGGAGACATTTTACATAAACGTGAAATACAAGTCTGACCATTAGCATGCTAAAAATGACTTTTTGCAAGTCTGTTGTTTTTCGAAAAGTTTAAACACGGAGGCATAAACAGAAAATGTAACAGATGGCCTCCAGATTGCGTCCCCGGCATGTTTTATTGAGGTGATTATTGCCAAGCTCATTCCTGCCCAAATCTTGCCCGACTTATTTCCTCATTAAGCGCGGATGCAAAGTTCACCGGCGGATGTTGTCGCAGCCATCGCGGCGGTCGGATGTGCCCTTCAAAGCTCGCATCGGCATGTGCGCGTCGTCGTCCTCGTCAACGCCACCGCGAGGCGGGATAAACCGCGGTTGGCATTCCGCTCAGCCGGCCGCGGCGGATTTGATGAGGATGTCGCATTAAAAATGCATGCGCCTCATATGTTCTTTGGCCTTTGTCTCTCCAGCCGTGGGAAACGAGCGGACACCGGTGACAAATAAGGACGAAGCTGACGCCGCCCTCGTTTGTCAAACGCACCCCCGCATACCAGTGATGGAGTAGGGGGAGATATTGCCTCGGAAACGGAAAATGAGACGTGATTTCCACAGTCCTGATTATTTCTATTGTGTAAGGTAGAGGTTACATGGAGAACGAGATACATGAGGTACGCGGACGGACACACTTAAGCCACCAGCAGTTATCACCATTACACATTATTTATTTAATGAGAGTGCGCATTTACTAGGGTTTAAAAATAAATAAATTTTCTTTTTCAACCACAATATCGATTCTTGGGCCCAACTATAATCGGCCGATTATTTTCCCCTTACAATGTTATCAAAGAACACCAAAGTTTCCAACGTTGTGAAAGTACCCTGAATGCACCATTGTGCTTTTGTAGCGTTAGCAATTAGCAAGTGTGTAGCGTATGTTATATTCTGGTTATTCTGTTGTCCCTAAGTATCGTTTTAAGTCTTTTTTTTTTTTAATGACACCGCAGTTGGAGTTAACTGCAAATCTAAACACTCAAAGTTAAGAATTACATCCACTGTATGTTTAAATACAAAACATGCTTCGTTTTGAAAACATCGCTTGCCTAGCGCTAACAGGAAGTTAGCCCACGCTAACAGGAAGTTGGCATCGACTTCGGGAGTGTTTTTCCCTTCAAATAATGAATATCCATGCACAAATCTTGTGGGAACACATACCCACAGATGAGATAACACTACGCAACGGCACAAACTCTTCCCAATACGTGAAAAAATTAGATTTTAACGATTTTAATAGAATTCAATCACAACTTTCTTCTGTACTCACTTTAAGTGTGCACGCCATGGATGCACGGCTCCACGCTGCCCCCAATAGGCCAAAACGCACAGGAACAATCAAGTCAAGTCATCTTCATTTATATTGGCCTTTCAAACAGCCTTTGGTGTCAGTATTCGTATTATATATATTTTTAATAAATAAATCGGCAGATTAATCGGTTATTGGTATTTTTTTCTGCCAAAAATCTGTATCGGCCTAAAAAAATGCATATCGGTTGGGCCTTAATCAATTCATAAAACAAATGAACTGATTATTTTATGTATCTCTTTTTCACATCCATTCTAAAAAAAAATTTTAGAGGACTATTTTTTCGTATCTTACTGTTCTCTACAGGGTCAGGTCATCTTTTACCATCATAGTTATTAATTTATGAAAATATACCTCACTGCCATCTCAGCATCTGCTGCACTTGCCTCCCTCGATGCGCAAAACGGGCAAGGTTACAAAGTATTTACACAAATAAGTTGAGCGCGATCGATGAGACGTGCCACGCCGCCGCACCCTCCGGGATGTTCGCCTCCCCCGGAAGAATGCACAATCCCGCCGGCCCGCCCTCATTGGAGACGCAGATTGCGTCGGACTGATCAATGAGAAGCGCCGGCGAGCCATCAATCTCGCCGAACGGGAAGGTTGGCGGCATTAGCATGTATTAGCCGCCGTGTCCTGACAACGTCCTCTAAGTTGGCGGGAAGTGATCCGCCCGCGGGACACCAACGCACGTGCGCACCTGCGCCGAGCGAGGACCGGGGAGGCGTCGTTTAAAAGATGGTGGGGGGCGATCACGTACCTGTCATCACATAAAGCCTCTTTTGGGGAAAATATACTCCTACCCACCCATGTTACAGGAAGTTAACTCTTTTTCTGCCACATTATTAAAAAAAACAAAAAAAAACATAAGTGCCAGCCGATTTTGAGCATTTGAACTCATATTTCAAGGCAAACAGAATATTGTCTGCTTTTTCTAAAAGTGCAATGTGGGGTCCAAATGAAAGATCACATTCCATTCTTTCATTAGAAAAACAAAGTATGTTTCTACATTATTTCGTAATCACCATTTGAAAATAGGTAATTTGAGTGAAATTGAGCGAAAATTGAAAAGATGAGAAAACAAGCTTTTTGTGAAAAGATACATTTTCTGCACAACAGTGACTTTGACACTAATATTTTTTTGTTTAATGATGCTCTGTGAATTAGGTTTAACGTGAGAAAGGCTTCGATCATTTACGCCATCCTTCAAAACGTTCCATTTCATCAGATTTCGTCAGATTCCGTCATGTTTCATTGTAATTCGATACACTGGCAGCCCATTGAAAAGAGATACAATGCTGCCATCTGCTGGCCATAGTTCGTGGGTCTTTTTGATTCCACAACTCCATTGACCAACAGCACTGCACTTAGATGTTGCACTTCCCATTGATAAAAAAAAAATAATAATAATAATAATAATAATAAAATAAAATAAAAAAAATTCTTGAACGAGCTCAACTCAGTTTTATTTATAAAGCACTTGAAAACAGCCAGGGCTGCATACAAAGTGCTGTACATGGTGCAAAAAGTCAGTCATGCAATAAAGATAGGTAAAACAAAAATAACCACAAAATACATTAATAATCAGTAGGTAGGTAAGTAGGTAAGCAAAATAAATGAAAACAAAAAATAAGATAAATTAATTAACTCATTCACTGCCAGCCATTCTTGAAAATTTCAAAATTTTCAATACCCACGTGATATTACGTTCAATAATTATATATAAACCGAATCTACCAAATGACAGAATAGACTCCCTACATTTTGTCCCGTCCCGTTCTTTTATAATTGACAGTAGAAAAATTTAGGTTTGCCAAAATACAGCCATTTCTCCCATGGACTCTGAAACTGTGTTTATTTCGTATAAAATGGGGCAATGATGTCATCTACCGGTGGTTGGGCATCAGTAAAGTTGTTTCCAAGTTTGATATTTCCAGTGGAGCATGCTCAGATTCGCCCCCATCTAGCACCGCTCTAAAAAATACAATTGACAAGTATACTTGTCAAAGGCAGTGAATGTTAATAAACATCATAAGTAGGTAAATAAATAAATTGTTTACATTAAAAGAAAAGAGTAAAAAATGAAAAAAAAAATCTCGAATGTTAGTTTTTTTTATGGTCATGCTTATTACAAAATAATGTAATAAATTATGTGAATTACTTGTAACATTTATTGATTTTATTTTTTTCATTAGTAATTTATTTTTGTATGTTTTGAGAAATAAATGGTCTTTTTATTGATTTCCATGTGGATGGGATCATAATATATACTGCTAATTATTATTATTATTATTATTATTATTATTATGAGTACTAGTAGTAGTAGCAGTGGTGGTGGTATATTTAGTATTTATTTTTCAATTACTTTTATAATGAAATTTCATATTTTACAAGTATATGGGGATCCTCTAATGTTATTTTTTTATGGTCATACTTATTACCAAATAATGTAATAATAAATAATTATGTGAATTACTTATAATATTTATTTATTTGTTTGACATTAGTAATTTATTTTGAGTTGAGTTATTATAAGTAGTATTATTAGCAGTGGTGGTGGTATATTTAGTAATTTTTCAATTACTTTTATCATGAAATTTCATATTTTACAGGTATATGGGAGATTTCTGGGGAATTTTGCAATGTAAGACTCAAGTGATATTACGGAGTAAGTATGATTCACGATGGTTGTCCTTCTCTTCATTTGAATTTTTTAATTATTTATTTAAATCATTATTTTCAGGAATTGTATGATGACATTGATTTTTTTTAACGACTTTTCTGAATTGTGACTTTACGAGTTTTGATGTTGTGCTACGCCGCTTGTGTGCGTTTGCCAATTCACGGAGGACTTTTGGAGGCGTATGACGAAAAGGTGCCGTATCTTCAAAGTAAACATCAAAAGAAGCACTTGATCGTCACACTCTTGGTGAGAACATCACGTCTTGTCGAGGTTTTGCCACCTTAACGCTTTCCAATTGTGGCACGACGGGAACATCCAGTCCGCCTTCTCGCGTCACCGCTCGGCCAAACGTCCAAAAAATAAAAGCCGGCGTGGGCTGATAAATAACGCAGCCGTTTCACAAACGACTCCATCCGCTGACGTTATTTGTAAGCTGCCAACTAGCTGAAGGCTCAGTGAAATGTCAGTTTAAGGGTTGAATATTAACAGCGGTGCGGGTAGCGGCGCCGGCTAATCTTTACCCCCGGGGGAGCGTCGGCTGTTGCGTGTGTACCTGCTTAAAAAAAATCCACATCCCTATCAGGGTGAGGTTGTAAAAGCTTTTGGCTCAATATTTCATTTGGGCAACATAAGACTTGACTGTCCAAGCTGTTCCTCATGATTTAGCCCAAATAATAAAATATTCATAACGACGATTCATACCTAGCTTACATCACAAAAATACAATGCTGCTGACTACTTTTGCCGACTTCAATGCATTTTCACGTTGCCCCTCAAAGTTGGGTCAAATTGACCTAAGTTGCGGATTGGTGTCCATTTCCACCAAAATTGGGTAATTTTTGACCCGTAAATAACCGTAAAATGTAAATAACCCTACAAAACAACCCACATATTGGATTGTTATAATTAAACTAACCTATTTTTTTTTTTTTTTTTTTTTTTTTTTTTTTTTTTTAGATAAATCAACCAATTTTGTGCTGGTTGTTTTGTACAATACATAGGGACGTAACGATATCACGAATATCGTGATATTGCGATATTAAAATTTTATAGCATCCTGTGGTGGCTCATTTTTTTTTAGTGCAGTTTAATTTTCACAAGGCATGTTTTGGCCCTTCTATGTTTAAAATCCATGCTAATGATTAGATGAAGGGGCACATAATATGCTTATGAACTGAGTCAATATGAGAAGGAACTCAAAGTGTTTGCATTAGCAAGTAAGTGTGCCTCAATATGAAGTGTTATTAGAAATTAGGTTGGTTATATGCATTGGTCATGTACAAAAGCACAATATTTTGTTTTTTTGTTTTTTGTATGAGCTAATTTTTCCACATATTGTGACCTTTTTTGTATCGCCAACCTGCCCACAATATCGTGATAATTATCGTATTGTGACCTTCATATCGTATCGTGATGTTTGGATATAGTTACATCCCTAACGATACCATATGATTTTGTTGAACCAGTGGGATTACGATTCATTTGGATGTGGTACGGCTGAGTTGAGAGGGTTATGATGCATTGACTTTCTTGTCATTTACAAAAAGAACAAACTTTGTGGTATTTCAAAGATATATCGCTCTAATATAAGAAGATTCGATATGTATCTTGATTCGATTCAGTGCATCTTTTAAATCAAAACTGATTTTCTGATTCGAATCATTCTTTTGTTACACACCTACTACATAGTATTTTTTTTAACTAATGTACAGTTAGCAAATACATTGTTACTTATTATATTTGCTGCCTGTTTTCCACATTTAGAAACATCCACATTTACATATACATTTTTTTTCTACATGGAAAATGAAGTTTTTGTGTGTTGGTGTCCATTTTGACCAAAATTAGGTAATTTTTGACCCGTAAATAACCGTAAAGCGTAAATAACCCTACAAAACAACCCAAATATTGGGTTGTTTTAATTAAACTAACCTTACTTTTTTTTTTTCCCGATTTTGGGGTGGTTGTTTTGTATGATACGATACGATTTAGATGATGCAGTGGGATTACGATTCAGTTGAATGTGGTAGGGCTGAGTTGTGAGGGTATGACGCAATGAATTTCTTGTCATTTTCAAAAACTTGTGATATTTCAAAGATCTATTGCTCTAATATAAGACGATTCCATATGTATTCCCATTTGGTTTGATTCAAATAATTCTTTTGTTACAGTCCTACTAAATAGTATTTTTTTTTTTTGACTAACGTAGAGTTGGCAAACAATGTTGCTGAATGTTGTTCTCACATTTATAAACATCCACGTTTATATAATTTTTTTTCTACATGGAAAATGAAGTGTTTGTGTGTTGACGTGTCTCTCGGTTGCATTTGTGTTTCTTGGGACCTTTAACGGCATGTTTGGTACTGGCCTCCGTGTAATGGCTTTAATGCCAAGTTGAGATTTAAAAGACGAAAAACACAAACACTAATCCCAACGTTTTTTGTGTTTTCATGCAGCGCGGCGGCGGACTAAACGTCAACAACAACAACTTTTAGTAATTATCAGGAAGAAGTAATCAATTCCCATCAGCGGCGCTCCTGCTGGCATTTACGTTTTGAGGTGGCGAGGATTTGAGGAATGGGAATCGATGGGTGGCCTTCGGGATGTTTGATGCTTTGGAACAAAAAGTGTGCGGGGGATAAAAAAACAAAACACTTGAAAGAGCGGCTTATTGGAGCAATGTAGCTCGTTTATTTGGAGTCATCGTCGTCTTTGTGTTGCTTTCGCACGCGTCAGACCAATCAGCATCTCGTCTGCCCTCGTGCCCCCTGTTGGGTGATTTGTTGTATTTATTCCGTCTGGATTGTACTCTGTCTCCTGTGGCTCATTTGTTGTTGCTTTTTCTTCCCTGCCAACTTGAGTGTTTTGTTTTTTTTTAGTGCTCCTTGCCAGGCTACAGTTGTTCCACGAGTTTTTTAATAAAAGCTTGCTTTCCTTGTACAACGCGAAGGTGAAAATGTGCTCTAGTCGTCACGATTAAGTCGACATCTTATTCCTTTAGGTGGCAATTACGCCGCATTTCTCTGAAATGTTTCTTGAAATCCTAAAAAATCCCCACAGCTGCTTTGTTTTAGACATATACGAGCCGTGGAAATCCAAGCGGTAACTCCACACGGAGGCCGGACACAATTTGAATGGCAATATTATTTTTCCAAGTGTTTTTTTTTTTTTTCTTGGAGGTCAAATGCGCAGCCTGGCAATAATTTGCCAGAAGTACAGCGCTGGGTTCCAACTTTCCTATTAAGAGCCGGCAGGCCCTTTTGTGTTTCTTTTTAACCTCGACAAGGCGACGTGGACGGGAAGCTCGCAAAAGCTATTACAACCCTCGCAGGCTCCGCGAGGACCGAGCCGGCGGCTCGTGGGGACACCTTGACATTAGCCCGCCAATTAGAAGGCAACAAACGTGCGTGTGTGCATGTGTGTGGGGCCATTCACGCGGAGGATGCCTTTTAATTCAATTTCCACAATGGGAGCTGGTCCAAGCTGTACGTATGATGTCTTAATGTACATGTTTGCTATTCCTTTATTGATAGTTGAACTAGTAACACATGAATATGTGAATTTACATGCTCAATCCATGCATGTTCCATATCAAAATTACACAGCGGTCCCACTATTTTGCAATCAATTTTTTTCTCTATAGTTTATAATGATTGTGTTTTGCCTCCCACGTGCAGTGTTCCCTCGTTTTCCACTGGGGTTAGGTTCCAAAAAATACCCGCAATAAATGAAATCCACGAAGTAGTTAGCTTTATGTTTTACAACTCTTATAAATGTTTTAAGGCTCTAAAATCCCCGACCGCACAATTTATACACTTTTCTCATTGAGGAATTTACATGTTCTCACATTTCTCTCTTGTTCAAACTTTGACAATTTTCAAACCTTCATAAATTTTATAAAATGGGTATATTACTGTAAAAAAAAATATGCAAAATTGCACTTAAAAAAAAATCCGCGATACAGCGAGACCGCGAAAAGTGAACCGCGTTATAGCGAGGGAAGACTGTATACACTGCAAAAGAACAAGTGAAAACAGGAAGTGTTTCAAGCTGAGCCTACTTTTTGCTGAAAATTATTGAATGTGAAATCCTATTCAAACCTGATTTTTTGGCCGACAGAAAGCAACGGCTGCAGATTCCTTTTTTTAATGTACCGTATTTTCCGCATTTTTTCAAAAGCTGACCATGCGCCTTATACTCCAGTGCACCTTATATATGGATAATATTGAGCCGCAACAGGTCTCGCTGTCAAGACGCTATCGGTGACCCTGCACGATCGGTGACGCGCATGCGCAGAAGATCCGGCCATCTTGGATCGCTAGCTAATACTAATACTTTACCTCAGAGAAAATAATAAAACAGCTGTTTATTCATTTTTGGAGTGAATGGAATTGCCAGAAAGCTGGTTTGTAATCTATTAATAAAGTTTGACTGACCTATCTGACTGTTTTCTTGACATTCCTTTTGGCGCAGCACCATCTAATAGATGCATAATGTAACCCCAGCCTCTACTGTAGCGCCTTATATGTGGAAAAAGTTTCAAAATATGTCATTCATTGAAGGTGCACCTTATAATACAGTGTGACTTATAGTGCGGAAAATACGGTATTTATTTTCCTAAGTTTTTGAATTGTACGGTGTCCTTGAGTGTCTAGAAAGGCGCCTATAAATATAATATATTATTATTATTATTAATATTATTATTATGATTATTATCATTATTATTATTATTATCATCATCATCATCATCATCATCCTCATCTTTGGGCATAATCGTCAGTTTTTGTTTAGTTTGGGAAAAAATTTACTGTAATTTCCGGACTATAAGCCGCAACTTTTGTCACACGTTTTCAACCCTGCGGCTTATACCGGGTGTTCCAAAATGTTTGACCCCAATTCGTAGGCCAATAATTTTGACAATTTTCATTGGAACGACCTCAAATTTTCACAGCTTGTGTAGAAACGTTTCAAGTTTTTGAGTGTAACGTTTGGCATTTCTATCTTTTCAGGTTAAGAAATGTCGTTCACTTCAAAAGAAAAGGAATTTTGCGTGTTAGAGTCTGCTCGGACCCAGTCACCGAAGACATTGCAGTGAGCCTTCTTCACAAATTTTGCAAAGAAGGCACCGCCTACAAAACAAATCAGGACTTGGCACCAAAAATTTCAAGAAAAGGGACCTTTTTGGCACGAGCTCAAATACCGACTCGACGTGTGCAGTCACAAGCAGCGCTCATATTAAACATTTATGAAAATCTGTCATAGAACAAACAAATATTTATACTTTTCTTTGTAAATTTAACCAATAAAACTTTTGACCTTCAACATAAAGTGTATTTAGTTTCATTACGATCCATCAACTAGTTTCAGAGATATGGGCATTTAGAATGGGGTCAACCATTTTGGAACACCCTGTACAATGATGCGGCAAATTGATGCATTTTTTCTGACGGGCGCTCGGAGAGTGAGACAGGTGGAATATATGTTTCGATGAAGACGCAAGTTTAATGGAACTTTGCGCTTTGTACATGAATACAATTAGCATGAACAGAACCTCATCACGTAAAATACAAGAAGTCTCAGTCTCAGTGACTTTTACCGGTATGTTATTTTGAGCCAGCCCTGTTAATTACTACCGTATTGCTGCTGTGTTACTGCCGCGTCACAGGCACTGATGGGAAAGAAAAGCTAAGGTATATTATTAAACCTATTAAACTCTGTGTACCGTCTTTCTTTGTAAATATCTCATGTTTCAATGTGGGCACATGCAGCTTATAGTCAGGTGCGGCTTATGTATGTACAAAATGCTTTTTCCTTTAGAAATGTCCTGGGTGCGGGTTATAATCAGGTGCGCTCTATAGTCTGGAAATTACAGTATTTGTTTACTGTAAACACACAGCGGGATCGGCATACTGTTACATTGTCAACATACTTTTGTCTTACACTCTCTCAATATATGTGTTTATATGTGCTTGTATGACGTTAAAGTATGTCTCAAGACCTTTGAGTGCCATAAATGCTCTAAAAACATTAAAAATAATATTCTACATATAATAAAATGCATTTCGATATCACAGATTTAACTTGCTTCAGGGATGGTCTGGAACATAAACCCCGTGATGGAGGGAGGATGACTGTTTTTTTTTTTTATTCTTCTCTGAATACCGTCGTCTCGTAACTTGCTTTGTCTCGTATCAACGTTTTTAAACATGCACCGGCATCGTTAATGAAAATAAAGGCTTCATAGACACAAATGTCGCAGCGTGCCATCTCCGTGTCTGGATCTCCACATTCCGAGTTGGCCGCCTGCCCACCGCGTACTTAGCATCCCGCCCGGCGCATGCTGGGATGCACTCCAAGTCGCCCGCCAGCTCGCGCGCAAGCTGACAAGCGAGGTCGCGTGCATCTGTGATGTCTGGAGTCTGCGCAACACTTGAATGACATTAAATAACCAGTTTTGCGTTCATGCCAACGAGAGGCGTATTTTTTTTCCCCTTTTGTTTAATGAATTGAAAAATGTTAAAGATTAAAAAAATTTAATAATTTTAAAACTATAGATGCATTGCTAGGCTGGTTGCAGACAGTAATGATAAAAAAATAAAACCAATAAAACGAAATCCTGCTGCAAATTATCTGTCTCCATCTTCCAAAAGACAAGAAACTAAGTTCCTATTTTGACAAAGGATCCCATTTAAGCTCGGCTTTGTACTCCTAAACTCAAAAGTGGTGGACAGTCAAGGCTAAAATGAAGTTGTTCATATTTTGTATACAGCCGCCATACGCATTTGTATGCCGAAGAAAGCAACAATCGACATGAAACGACATCCGACTGCCGCCTGCGGGTGAACTCGCCTCAAATCAGAGCAAATAAGACTGGTTGTTATTGGTTGTTATTATTCAATACGAGACATGCTTTCATGTTACTCACGGCGTGCGCTTGAGTTCTTCCGTTCTGGAAATGTTTTCCTGGCAGGGGCGTTAATCTTATCTTAACATAACGTAAATTAATGCGACATTTATAAATCAGCATCAGTGGCCAGGCAGGCAAGTCAGAACAGAGTCAAAGTCGGCGAGGTGAGCCGCATTCCGTCCTGCTGGCACAACCGATTTGACACTTCCTCTGTTCCTTCCACATCAGCCATCTTGTCACGCCACACTCCATATTCCGCATCTTGCTTAATTTGAGGATTGGCGACCTGCTGCTGAGGCGCTCGGGAGGGCCGAGACCTCTGCCAAGGCCCAAAATGTTTACGTTCATTTGGGTTTCAATGCTTGGGAGCAAACTATTTCCTAGTTCACGAAAGTGCCTCATATTTTCTCCAATTATCTAGTCTAGTCCATTGATGATACTTCTACTGCTACTACTACTTTGTACCATCTACTTTTTCGCATCCCTTCTCAGCGAGACGTGTGTTGATGTCAGACACATTTGCCTGAGTATCTCTGAGAAGGGAAGTGAAAACGCTAAACTAACACTAAACAGAGCTAAACTTAGACACTCTCAATAGTATAATTATAAATATTATAATTTATCGGGTCTCAATTGCTTCCGAAGCTTGAAGCCCGGAAGAACAACAGAATAATTAATAAACAGTTCGTGATGGGAGAAACGATGGCTCAAAATCTCTTTGAAGAAAATGCCAGTATTGAGGGGTGAAATTATATGATAAAATGACAAGAACAAACTCATTGCATCATACCCTCTTCAACTGAGCCGCACTGCATCGAATCGAATCGTAATCTCACTGAAGTGAACCGAATCATTCCACTTTATAATGAACCGTCCTTGACTCATATATACATATATACATGTACATGTACATGTATATGTAAAATACAAATAAAAAAAATAAAGACATCTTCGCCGGACGTCCCCGCAGCGAAGATGCGAGTAGTGCCTCAGGTGGACGACCTCAGGGCGGCGTGGGCGGCGTGTTGATGGATTGCGCCGATGCTTATCGGCCGCGCTGCGCTACACGCGCCTAATTGCAATTGATCCTCTTTTGCTCTAACATTAATCCTGTCGTTGGCGCCCACCCGCACCACTTTCAAAAATAAAGCTCACTCATACACGATGATGTCGTCACATAAACCCGTTAAACTCGTGAATTCAGCAAAAATCTTGTCAACCAACTGAGACCACTATTTGCAATCTCTACATTTGCTCTTCTTAATCGGCTTCATTTTAGCAGCGCTGCTAATCGATATTTGCTAACGTGGTGCCCTGGGGAGTTCAAATTAGGGTTTCAAGCTAGTGTTAGGGTTTCTAATTTGGGTCTTAATTTAATGTTGCAAGGTTTTCAAAACAGGTTGAGGGCTTCAAGCCTGAATTAAGGTGTCAAGAAATGAGTAAGAGTCTCAAACCAAGGTTAAGGTTCAGATAAAGAGAAATTAGTTTTTAAAACCAGGTTGACTGCTTTAAATCAGGATTAGCCCACCGTTTGTTTTTCGGGAGTTAGCTGTTTGTTTGTTTTTTAGCTAGGAAATGATTCAGGTGGTCAGAATCAGCACCACTGTCCTCTGTTTTGGAATGGGAATGGGAGAAGCTAACTAGCTAGCCTAGCTAGCTGTTATATCCTGTTAAATGCTAAAGCTAAGGAGCTACTGACAAGCTAACAGAATGAATCCTCGCAACCAAAAAAGCTATAAGCTTCTCTTCTTTCATAAATGTGGGAATGAAATGGCGCTAAATGTACAAAAATGGTTAAATTGATCTTGCTTAGCCAGGAGATCGGCACCCCTAAAAGTCTGACCCTAGAACCGCCCCTAGTCCTAACTGCAAATTACAAACTGGCACTGAGCCCAGTCTTATCGGTTTGTTGCAATAAAGAGCGTGCGCGTGCACGTGATGAATGCCCCCCCTAATGCTATGATGAATGACATTATGCATGTCTTTGTCAGGCACGGCTGCACGCCGCGCATTCTAAACACCCGCCCCGCAATAAAACGCCGGCCCACCGCCGTAATGACGCCGCCGCGGCCACAAACTGTCGCCCACGGGGGTACAAAAATCGGCGGGAGGCCCTGAGAGAGGCCGCGCAGTAAATAAAACAAGTGCTGAGATCAACACGTCGGCCGCTAATGAGCGCTCGCACGCACCGGGGAGCCCGCCCACTTGCGGCGCAACGCCGGAAATGAGCGCAGGGACGTAAACGAGTATTGATAACTTCATGCCTGGTGTCGTCGCGTGCCATTATTATTATAATTCTGAAAGTACATATAAGTGATTTATAAAGATAACTAATGCAAAACAAAACAAAAAATGAAATGTAAATTGAAAACAGATTTTTCAAGTCAAACTGTGTGGTTGGGGCAATTTATTTATATTAAGGCCATACAAATTTTTTCTTTTCTTTTTTTCCCCCCAATATTCTCCCGACTACCAGGAAAAAAAAATATTGTCCAATCATGTTTATTTTGATATTCCCCAATCTTTGTGAAGTAACTGGAATACTGCAAAAGAAAAACTAAAAAAAAAAAAAGTTTTTATTTTTAAACTAAGATGTGTCCACTACAGAGGACATTTTTTAAAACTTAAATGCTAGGCTCAAATACAGTTAAAATAATTCAAACAATACTTTAATGTGTTCTTAAGAGTCTTATAGAAAACATGCTAAAAACATTTAAAGCCTAAATTTGTTCAATACATATGCAATTCCACTTCCCTAAAAAGTGCTTGCATTGAAGGAAGCCCCACCCCTACACATTTGGTATCATTGGAAAGCTTTGAATTTCCTCTATAGAGCACCAGAGGAGTTAATTCAATCATATGCACTGGATGGGAGATATTCAGGTTTTTAAAACGTCCACTATAGAGGACAAATTTGAATTGCTGGTCGTCAGGAGGATATTAACTAGAATGTCATGCTTAGACTAGGCTGGGCCGTATGGAACGTATTATTGTCAAGATTTATTTTCCCCCTCAAGAAATAAAAAAAACAAACAAATTTCTAGGTATTGGTAAAATTCGTACAGTGTAACTCCCATTCATCAAACTGGATTCTTACGAACGTCGAAAAAATATTTCCGTCCTTTTGTCCTGATTTTCCTTTTGACCGCCGTAAAAATACAGCACACGTCCGCCATCGTTAATACACATTTGTTTTTAAGTGCTTTTTAACATCCGTCTTACATCTTTACGACTGCTTCTAATTGGACATTTTGAACCTGCTATAAAAGGACTACATAATGTCACCCACACACACTGCTGGTTACTTTGCATACTTGCATGCCATAATATTAGGTACAACTACATAATTTACTTCCAGTCTTATAACAAGGGTGCAGGGGTACCTAATGTTATGACCAGGACGTTCTCTCTAGGGGACAAACTTTCTTCATTTATCCTCGCCGATTTCCACACAGCTAACAAGATTAGTCGCGCTCAGCTTTGCGCCTCTGAGAAATGTTTAGCGCTGCTAACAAAAAAACAAAACAATTAAGCTAAATGCAAATAAAATACAAGTCATTGCCTCCATCGCTCTTTGTCCCTGCTCGCCGGCTAACTCGATGTCTTGCTTCCTTGGCTGCACTCGAATAAACCCTTGAATCGAAGCAAAAAAAAAAAAAGGAGTCCTGCAAATGTTTATGGAGGAGACGCAGACTGGGAAGCGTTAAATATAACGAGCTGTGTGCTTAAAAGCCATTGACGCTATTAGTTTGTGTTTTCTGTAGCTGTAAACGGGCAAATAAAGCGCGACCGTCAGCGGATGAATCCATTTTGTGCAATTATATTGAAGCACTCATAAGCCAGTTACTAAAAACAAAAGGACATTCTGAGAAAGAAAGGAAATTGTAACATTTTGCATGGTCACTTGTCGACATGGTAATTAGGTACAAATAGACGGGTTGACTCAATAACAATTCTCGAAACGATAAACTACTGTTACTTTCCATAACACAAACAAAAACACCATGAGAATGAAGCAGTTCGACTGAAATACAACAATATAGCAAGTCCCTGTTTTCACTTTCACATGTGCAATGTACAAATCATAGTGTCTCTCGTAAATACCCGTTTCAAAAACAACGTGCACACAAACTCAGCTGAGAACTTTTCAGAAAGTGTGTGCTCTTGTCCCCCTGCCTTGTAAACGCAGACATGAAAAATGCATCCACGTTGTGGCAGTGCATGAATAAAAACATGAAAGGCTTCCTTCCACCCAAGCAACCTCTTTTGAACTGAAAGTGTTGACTGATATTTTCCAATATTTGGTGTCTTTAAATATTTTTACGACGTGTGCTCTTCGCGCTTTATATGACATCGGCTTGCTTTGCTCTTCAATCTTGCCTTCACAGGTGCATCAATATCTGGCGCCAAATCTTGAATATAACGGCCAATTTCAAGTGGGCAAAATTAGAAACCGCAGTTAGTTACGCTAAAAAAAACAAAACAAAAAAAAAAAACATCTTGTAGCCATTATGTTCTTGTAACCTAAAGAGGAAGTCAACCCCCATTTTTCTTTTATTTGACAGTGGGTTCTATGCAGCCCACGAGTCTAAATATGTTATTTGCAGAATTGCATGTTGTCATCTCTGACCAAATATGTCATAAATGAGTGACAATGAAAGACGGGGACGCCATTTTTTTTCAAGTGCCGATCAACCATCCATCCATCCATCCATTTTCTTAACCGCTTATTCCTCACAAGGGTCGCGGGGCTGCTGGAGCCTATCTCAGCTGGCTTTGGGCAGTAGGCGGGTACAACCTGAACTGGTCGCCAGCCAATCGCAGGGCACACAGAGACGAACAACCAATTCGGAGCGCCCAATCAACCTGCCATGCATGTCTTTGGAATGTAGGAGGAGACCGGAGTACCCGGAGAAGACCCACGCGGGTACGGGGAGAACATGCAAACTCCACCCAAGAAGGCCGGAGCCTGGACTCGAACCGGAGTCCTCAGAACTGGGAGGCGGACGTGCTAACCAGTCAACCACCGTGCCAAGTGTTGATCAGCGAGACAAAATTTGAGCTTGATTCCAAATAAAAGCGTGTTTGGACCACCGTATAAGATTTTTTTTTTTTTTAAGCTCGGTTGGACTTGTCAGTAAAATCAACGCAGACGTTGGTTGATGATCTCGTCAGTCTGCTCTCACGTCAGCTCAGGCTGCCTTCCGTATCGATTAAAGGCTGTTTTCAGGCCCACCTGATTGCAAATTTCCCCCCTGGTGAATTCACTTCTGTTATCACCTGGCGGGGACGCCGAGGTGACAGGCTCCAGTCAATTGCCCCCCCCAAACACACACATGCACACGCACAGTTTCAATGATGGCCGCTCGCTCGACTGGAGCCGTCACAACCTCTGAGGTTCTCGGCGCCAAAGCGAGGATTCAAACAAAGGCGAGTGCCTTTTAATTACATCCGCTAATAATAATCCACCCCTCCCAAAACTCTTTGGGCTTTGTTCTCAGACTGGCTATCATTTCTGTGTGAGCTTGAATGCTCGCAATTATACATAATGTTCCTTTGAAGGGACCCGACGGCACAGTCCGCTTGCTGAAACGTGCCTCGGCTTTTTTTCTCCCCCTCCACTTTCTTTTATCGGAAATACGTTTAAGCGAAACAGACGGGACGTGGCGCTACATCACCCGGCGGGGGGGT
Source organism: Festucalex cinctus (assembly GCF_051991245.1). Classification (NCBI taxonomy): domain Eukaryota; kingdom Metazoa; phylum Chordata; class Actinopteri; order Syngnathiformes; family Syngnathidae; genus Festucalex; species Festucalex cinctus. The sequence continues at coordinate 7,819,378 of NC_135430.1, read as the reverse complement.
GGAGTCGTCGCGCCGGCTTGATTTATGCGGCGCTATCGCCGGCCCTAATGGTAATATAGCACAGGTAATTGAAAAGAAAATTGAATTAGGTCAACACGAGCGGTGACGTTCGTCGGGTGTCACAGCAAGTCTTTTACGAGCGCATCACTCGGGCCGTCGCGGGCACACATTACGCCGTCCCGCTGCCAAGTCAAATATCAAGCCGCTATCCTAATTGTTGCCATTTTTCAGTGCGACACGAAACTTGTCCGTCGCGCTAACTCGACACATGCGGCTTCGTACTGATGAGCTGCTTTGACTCCCGCGGCTGCACGAGCAGTCAGACTAATCAACAAGGCAAGCGTGAGCACAAAAGCAGTAACCTTTTCATCCAATCTGACTTTCTTCACTTTGAATCCAAAATGTGCGGTGTGCTTGTTCATCCATCCATCCATTTTCTTGACCGCTTATCCCTCACAAGGGTCGCGGGGGCTGCTGGTGCCTATCTCAGCTGGCTCTGGGCAGTAGGCGGGGGACACCCTGGACTGGTTGCCAACCAATCGCAGGGCACACAGAGACGAACAACCATCCACACACACACACACACCTAGGGACAATTCGGAGCGCCCAATTAACCTGCCATGCATGTCTTTGGAATGTGGGAGGAGACCGGAGTACCCGGAGAAGACCCACGCGGGCACGGGGAGAACATGCAAACTCCACCCAGGAAGGTCCGAGCCTGGACTCGAACCGGAGACCTCAGAACTGGGAAGCGGACGTGCTAACCACTCGACTACCGTGCCGCCCCGGTGTGCTTGTATGTTCTTTTAATATTGCTCGATAGTTAGCATGCAGTCACTAGACTCAACTCTATTATTGTAGAGCACTTTAAAATGACCACCGCTGTTTTCTTAAAATGGAACCCTGAGGCAGCAGATACAATGAAAACAGCAGAGCCCCTGGAATTGAACCCTGTGGAACACCATACGTTCCCCTTTGTACATGTGAATTCATAGTGCACACTTTTTTTGCTGGGTGTAGTTATAATAAAGCAAGGCAAGTGATCATCTACGTCTCTTGGCTGGCCTGGGAAGGCCTTGGGATTCCACCGGAGGAGCTGGTTGAAGTCGCTGGGAAGAAGGAAGTCTTTGAAAAAGCTGCCGCCGTCTGACCCACAACTTCACTGTCGTGTCATGTGACTAAACTGGCAAAATAGGGTACGCAGTCACCTCTGTATGCTGCGCTAACTGTAGATAACTTGGGAGTTTAAAAATGTTATGACTGTTTTGGCGTTGGGTCATTGAGGTCATATGCGACTGTTTTGGGTTTTTATGGTCCTTATATGTCTCTTATAATGATAATGTCAGTCGCTATGCAATTACTATGGCCACAGCTATTAGTCACTCTTATTTTGTCATCCATCCATCCATCTTCTGCCGCTTATCTGAGGTCGGGTCGCGGGGGCAGCAGCTTTAGGAGGGAAACCCAGACTTCCCTCTCCTCAGCCACGTCAACCGGCTCCACCGGCGGGATCCCAAGGCGTTCCCATGCCAACCGAGAGACATAGTCTCTCCAGGAGGTCCTGGGTCGTCCCCGGGGCCTCCCGCCGGTGGGACATGCCCGGAACACCTCTCCAGGGAGACGTCCAGGAGGCATCCGAACCAGATGCCCGAGCCACCTCAGCTGGCTCCTCTCAACGTGGAGGAGCAGCGGCTCGACTCTGAGTCCCTCCCGGATGACCGAGCTTATCACCCTATCTCTAAGGGAGAGCCCGGACACAATGCGGAGGAAACTCAGTTCGGTTACTCGTATCCGGGATCTTGTTCTTTCGGTCACGACCCACAGCTCGTGACCATAGGTGAGGGTTGGAACGTAGATCGACCGGTAAATCGAGAGTTTCGCCTTTTGGCTCAGCTCTTTCTTCACCACAACGGCCCAATACAGAGTCCGCATCACTGCAGACGCTGCACCGATCCGCCTGTCAATCTCCCGCTCTGATTATTTTGTCATATAGGCCTTTATTCTATCATAGAGAATTGTGCATTGCCGTAACTGGAGTGACTGAGTGACACTTTTGTCAGTACGTTGATGTTCCCTAGCCAAGGTTTCTCTCAGGACATGGAGGTTTCCTATCCCTACTTTTTCAAACAGGTTCTTTCTATGTCTTTAAGGTTTCCAGCCCTTCTTTCTCAATCCAGGTTTCTCAGTCAAGGTTTCTCCGTCAAGTGTTTTCTTCTAAATTCAGCCCTGCTCTGTTGTTACTTTGTATTTTGTGTATAGACTCTGTTTCCAACTCATGTGACTTGTTGATATTTGGTTCTTCACATCACATGACAGAAGCTGTAGTAAGTCAACTGCTATATAACGAGGCACGATTGCTTGTCAGATTTCGCAAAATTAATCAAGTAACTATTGTAAAAAAAAAAAAAAATGCTGCTAATTTCCTGTGAGAACAGGTTCCTTCGCAGCCACTACAGCACAAATAAATCAAATCAAATCAAATAAAGAGTTTCAACAGCTTGTTCTGTGCTCTGATGAGATGAATAGAATAAATATTCAACTGTAAAAGAGTGTAAGACGCTAGCGGCAGACGCGGGAAGGAGCCATTACTCATTGGGATCCTCGCTAATGACACGCAATGCAATTAACAGATAGCAAAATTAATTAACTGGGATTTGTCGTGACACCTCGGCGGCTCCTCGGCTTTAACTGACTTTTTGCAACAAGTCCAGAGTGGTTTCCACTTTGTTTTGACATTCAATTAGGATCTTGTCACTATTCATCGTCGAACATTTTGATGAGCAAATTGCACATTTATAGTGTCCCTGATGTGTTACACTTAGCGGTTTAAGTGTTTACGTGCTTGTACTAAAAAAAGAAAAGTCAGGGATATTCGGGTGAAATTTCAGGTCAGGGATATTCGGGTGAAATTTCAGGATGACACTAAAAGGCACTAAAACATTTAGGGGTGAATTAAAATGACCTTCACGAAACCTTAAAATTCACAGCTTGAGTACTTTTCACACAACTTACCGTTTATTTTTTTTAATTTTTTTAACAACGAGCAGAACGACATTCCAAAGTTTACAAAAAGTCAAATGAAGTCCTCCTATGAAGGTTAAAGTGCATTTTAGTGTCCTAAAATTTCACCCCATAGTCAAACATCACAAACCTTTTGTGAGTAGAATATTTTGGGTTCCAATTCCAAACACGCTCCCATAAAAGCGCTACAAATGCGTCCAGTTCCTCGAACTTATTGCATTCAACGAGCATTTTCTGCTATTTGACGTCCAAGTCAAACGCGTTTTTATTGCCTGGTATTGCACACCTGCTCCTGGCGCCGGTAACGACTGCGAGAGAATATTGACAGAGCGGCAAAGCCAGATGAGATCCGGCAAAGTTTACGCGGCGGCGATGTCGAATATTAGCGCGTCTTGCAGCTGTCAGAGGATAAAACGAAGGCAAATGAAAGTCTAATGATACGACCGGCATGCTAAACGAGATGTTCTGCTAGCAGCTGACTTACGGTTACGTACCGCCATTGGACGCGTTCATGCTAATCGCTATAGCTAATTTTCTTACAATACTGAATAAGGTTCACATCTACTTCAGGTATCTGTCACTTATTTTTGTTTACGATTAACAAATTCATTGATTTGCATATTTTTTTTCACCAAATTTATCACCAGCTCGACGCGTGTTTTTATGCTCTTTCAGAGATGGCACAAGATGTTGCAGGGAAAAAAAGATGTCTAAAAGGAAAGTAGTACATTGCAAACATTGCTTTGGAAGCATGTTGATGTGATACATTTTTATATATCAGTGAGAATTCACAAGAAAATCTGTCACATGTAGAAACACTTGCAGTACTTAAAAAAAAAATTAAATCATCCATTTATTTTAAGTTGTAATACTGTACTATTTGCAATGATATTATAGTGTTTTGGGATTATTGTTTGTGGTATTTGTAGTACAAACTATGAATAGAGTAGGGCTGTGCAATTAATCGAAATGCAATTACAATTTCAATTATTATACTTCACAATTACAAAATCAGCAATAACATCATTAAAAAAAAGATTATTAATGCTAATTTTTGAGTTGTTCAAATTTATACATTTGCACTTTTTTTTATTTTTTATTTTTAAATAACTAATTTCATAAATTTTGTTTCATTCAAAAGGAACTTTCAGAATTATAGTGTTTCAAATAATTTTATTTGTCTTGATATTTTATTTTATTATTATTATTATTATTATTTTAACGTTTAAACATTTTCTTGTTTTGTACCAAAAAATAAATTATTGTCCTAACTGCACTTCAACTTCAGGGTTTTCCCAATACAAATAAATAAATATATATTATTATAAATATAAATTATTATAAACTGTGTTTGGTCCAGAAGGACTTACTACATATTTATAGTATTTCTTATTTTTTAGTTGGTCTTAATATTTTTTAAATGTTTAAACATTATCTTGTTTTGTACCAAAAATAAATAATCGTTTCAATAATCGTGAGCATTATTTTTTCCATGATCGAGCAGGCCTAGAATATAGGCAATCAAAATTTCAAGTTTCTTGCATTTTGAACAATGTTACAGCAATTCTCTTAAGAATATGCAAGATTAAGATCTACTACACGAGAAAGACATATCTATATAGCCATCTTTTTAGATGGTTGTTTGGAGTCTTTTTTTAACATGTGTGTGTCACGCAAGCTAACACGCTTGACGACGTGTGCATATGCTTTTGATGTCATGTCATAATCTACAGTTTGTTGTAGGGGTGTTAAAAAAAATCGATTCGGCGATATATCGCGATACTACATCGCGCGATTCTCGAATCGAATCAATAATCGGCAGAATCGATTTTTTTTTTTTTTTTTTTTTTAGGATTCACACCTTGAGCATGGAAGAATGTTATATGAACGGAACATTAAGCCTTATTTTAATGCTGTTCAAACATGAAACAGATTACATCTATAAGACTGAAATTTCAGATAAATAAATAATACATTTTCATATAAATCTTACACTCTACAAACTTACTGATTAGTATTTTCTAAATTTGAATGAAAAAAAAATCGCAACAATCGACTTATAAATTCGTATCGGGATTAATCGGTATCGAATCGAATCGTGACCTGTGAATCGTGATACGAATCGAATCGTCAGGTACTAGGCAATTCACACCCCTAGTTTGTTGTGGACGTATTTGTATTTGCTTTGATTTTGCTTTGCTTTACTCTGTTGTCTGAATCGGTTCTACATTCCTGTACATGGATAAATAAAGGTTAAATAAAATACATAAAAAAAAAAAAAAACGATATGCTTGAAAATTCTCAAGGGACTTGCTTTAAAATGAGCAAGAAGTTGTCCATTTTGGTCGGAAGCAGCCATTTTGGGTGAATTCCAAGGCTTGAATAAACTCCTTCCCAAATGAAATCCATTTGAAAGGTTTCATAGACAGATAGACTCGGCTCAAGTATGAAAGATTTAAGCTTCATCTCTTATGGATAAAGTCAAAATTTGGTAATTTCTTATAATTGCTTATCCGTGTAAAACAGACTCCTACACTCACGCAAATATCAATATCCAAGTATCAATATTTCACTCTTGCTCGCATCCGCAAGACTAAGCATTGAGGCTTATTGGCGTGGACACTCGAAGCCTTGAGGGGACACATGAAAAGGAAAAAAGGGGGGCGGATAAATAAATCTACTTCAGCTACCTGAGTGCTAAATATATTCCGACGCCTCCTCTGCGCTTACGTGACGCTAACTCGTTCGGGCGGGAAAGTTCCTCCCGAGGAAGTTCAACCCGCAGCGCTGTCGAACACGTCGCCTCGGCCGCGTGCCCTCGACGGGTATGCAAATGAGGCTGTGATGTGCGCGTGGAAAACGGAAAGAGCTGTTGCCTCATCAGAGGAGGAAGCAAAAAGTTAGCCATCAATGCAACAACAGCTCCCACGGCAATTTACCCAGACATGACTAACGGATGTGTGATCAGCGCTGTCTGGGACGGGCAGCGGGCCAGCCAGGCGAGGTTGTGTGTCAGGAACATTTCATGTCTTCTACATCAATAAAACACCTTGGAAGAAGTAAAAGCCAGGTTGGGGTTCTTCTGCTCTATGCTAATCATGCGCAGCAGGCCGAGTGTGCTTGTGCCCGGTGGGAAAAAAAAAGTCTTCAAACTGAGGGAATAATTCAATATCACCTTAATATCACGGTAATCTTTGAAATTCATCACTTTCCTTTACAGCGATTTGGGGGCAGGGTATTAACTCATTTGCTCCCAAAAACGTATAAAAACTTTCTATTTTAAATGTTTTAAGTGTCCCAAAGACGTATTTATACTTTTTTTTAATTTTTTTTTATGCTAGAGCATACAGAAGGCTTTGATTCAGCCTCTCAACGACACAGAATGGGTGAAGTAATGGTAGTAATTTCAAAAAACGGCCAGAAGATGGCAGCAGAGTATAAGAGATCAACAAGGGCCATTTTGAAAATCATCTTTTTCCCCCAAATTCTAAACAGATTTGTGAATAATAATGAAACAGCTATATTCTAATGTTAAATGCTGCAAAACTGAAACAGATAGAAATATACATTTTTTTTCCTGATGAAAGAAGAGACTCTAATCTTTCTTTTGGTAGGTTCTAGGTTTCTAATCATTTCATATGCCCAGCTAGGGCTGTGCAATTACCGTAATCGAAATTCAAATACAATTTCAATATCACTCCACAATTAGAAAATCAGCATAATTGTAAACAAAAATAAAAGATTATGAATATTAATTGGAGTTGTTTATATTTATATACTTGCATCTTTTTTATTTTATTTTAAAATGATTAATAAATCTTGTTTGGTCCAAAATGAAATTGCAAAATTTTAGTGTTTCAAAAAAATGTGTCTTAATATTTTATTTTATTTTTTATGTTTAAACATTTTCTTGTTTTGTACCAAAAAACAAATGATTATACTAATCATGATTTAAATTATTACCAAATTAATCGTGATTAATATTTTCTTCATCATCGAGCAGCCCCACTGACATCCATGTATTTTACAATATTTGGTAGCTAGAAAAAATAGAAGAAACAAAGCAAAGTTACTGGCAGCGCTCCCTGAGCATCTTTTGCAGACTAATTGATCTCTGATGATATTCACTTGTTCATCATTGCTACTGGTAGGTGCCAGATGTAGATCTTTTTCTGGAAAACATACAAAAAAAAAAAAAAAAAACTATAAATAAATAAATAAAATTAAATATGTCATGGCAATTATAATGCACATCAATTAAATAAAATTTCAATAATTAAATAGTTTTCTCCAGTGTAATGAAGACAAAAGCATGGATGACTTTTTCCTTTAGAATTTTTATCTGTCTAAGATGCGCAAAAAAGTCTTGAGCAAATGAGCGAGCCTCGACGGCTAGCACGTTAGCAAATTAGCACGCGCACACTTTTGTCGCATGAGAACACGGCACATCCGAAAAACTCTACATTTGTGTTTGACTGTGGCACATTCTTGGCCACGTGGCCATTTATCAAAGCTGACAGCTACACATGTCGGGATAAAGCGACGCATCAGCGTGATGTATCTGCGTTACATTATTTATGGTGGGCCAGCCTGCGCGAATTTGGCGGGGGAAGTGAGGGGGGAGTTGTCCTGAGGTGAAACATCTCCCGATACATCATAGAGCACCTCGCCGGCGCCCCGACACCGCCATAACGTCGCCGCTTTTAGCTCTTACATACAGTAGCATTTGTTTTCACCCGCTTAAACACACTTAGGACCGCCCCCTTATTTGAATAACATGTCCTGGCACCTTGCATGCTGACATTAGGTTTACATGGAGACGTTTTAGTCATTCCGAATGAACTCCTTCCGAAAGAAGCTCTGTGGTCACCTGGTTACATGGGACATGATCCATTCCAATCCGTCGTTTAATCAGATCAGCCCCACGGCAGCCGTTGAACGCACGGACTTCCATTTATCAAGATGGAGTTAATTCATCATTTAGCACAGTAGTTTTGATAGTGTTAGCACTTTTATTGAAGCAACACAAGTTTAAAGTACTTCAAAACAAGTTCTCCCCTCGCTCTGGGGAGACGCCGCCATTTTAGTGGGTGGAAACGACGACGTCGTGACGTATTTACGTCCAGGCAGAGCATGCGCGTTGCCGCACGCAGCCTCGCCATTTTGAATGAAGCGTATACATGACGCTTGTTCGGAATGAAGAAAGGAATATACCACCACTGTGATGCTGAATGAAATTGCACTCGGGTGCAGCCTTTTCATTCCGATCGAGATGTTTATATGGAGCATTTTCATTTCGTTCGGATTCAGTCTAATCGGAATACATGGCTCCATGTAATCCCGGCTATTGTCTGCAGGATGTAAAATAAATAAATATGACAGCAGTCATTTTATTTTTTCATTTTTATTTAATTCTATTATTTTTATATTTATTTCCACATTTATTTGTTGTTTTTTTTAAATCTACTTTTTGTAATATTTTTTTTACTTTTATTTATTTATTCATGTGTACATGCATTTTCGTTTTTATTTCCATTTATTTATTTATTTTTACATTTAATTTTGGAATTTTATTTATTATATCCATTTTTATTTTTACTTTCATTTATTTTCTATTTTGGCAGCTTTGCTATTTATTTTTTAGATTGGTAGTTTTGGTCCTCCATATTAAGGTGCTTGCAACATATAGCCCAAAAAAAAACATACAACATATTACATATAGAAATGTGTCAGTACGAGTGGAAACGAATATGATTGAGAGCTTCGTTTTGTTGGTGATGAAATTGCCCTTTATTAAGAACAACATAATTGGCCTTTAAGAGACGTGATTAGCAGTCACGCACCACAGCAAGTAGCTATAGCGCTCTAATTAATCACATGCTGAAGCTGTTTTTTTTTTCACCTTTAAATGTAAAAATAACATTGTGTAAATTGTTCACATCACGCCAGCGGTGGTAACAATGAGTGCAATGATTGCGTGTAACTTGAACAGCATGCTGATGATTGGCAGCTTTGTGTTTGCCACTGAAATCGCTTTCAATTGGCTGGATAATTATCAACACTTGATAACAATATGGAAAATTACAATTCTGTGCTTTATTACCGGCAATTGTATTTCATTTGTAAACGTAACGTAATAATTCAATTGAATCTAAAAAATTTTTAGTGCTTGACGAAGAAAATGCATGGAAGTCACGAACATCAAATAATTCTAAGTACTGTAATATTTGTTAGCTATTCATGAAAAATACTGCATGTATTTGCAATTTCCTTTCATGAATATATAGTCGAACCGTCCTTGAATCGTTTCGTACCCCACTTATCGAAAACCGAATTGAATCATCTTTTGTGGAAAGATCTTGTCATCAAATTTTTCCGAGAGGAAATCTGACACGTTGAGTATTTCCAAGAGAACTTATGCCCAAGTATCAAATCAGGTATAACGTTGGTTCCATTGTGATCATCCAGGTGTATTTTTTGTCCACCGTCTCTTTGGAGAATGCTAATTAAAGCGCGGCGCACGGCACCTGTTTCCTCAATCCGGCGATGGCGCTGTTTGAAAAAAAGGCCCATTAGGCTGTTTGTCGTTTGGCGACAGGTGAGAGCGGAAGGTGAGAACAATTGGCGCTTTTTACATGCAAAGAGCGCATGGCGGCATGCGGTCGGGCTCCCGTCGCTTCTTGTTTTGCCGTTTACCTTTGTCACGCGCATTTGTGCTGTTGTCTCGTCTCCTTTTATGTCTTTGTAAAAAAAGGGACGGCGAAGCAGCATGGACGCTCGTTAGCTGGGAATCACACTGATTCGCTTGTGCCTCATATCACAAGATGAAAACAAGGTATTTACTCCTTTGCTTGATCTGATTATATATTATTAATAGTCTATATGTATATATACAAATATTCCTTTAACGCCACAATTTTTTACCGTGTGATTAACTCATTGACTGGCAGCCAGTTTCACAGAAGCAATCCCTCTTTACTCTTTTACTGGATTTTGACTGATTTTGCAAGGCCCACAGAATATTGTGTTCTATTGCTATACACAAAACATGGAACCTACCAAAAGAAAGATTAAAGTCTCTTTTTTCATCAGGAAAAAAAAGACGTAAGTTTCTATCTGTTTCCGTTTTGCAGCAGTTAGCATTACAATATAGCTAGGTTTCATCATTATTCACAAATCTATTTAGAATTGTGAGTAATTGAGCTGTTTTTAAAATGGCCCTGGTTGATCTCCTTTGCTCTGCTGCCACCTGCTGGCCGTTTGAGTAATAACTAGCATTTCTTCAACCGTTCTTTGCAGTTGAGAGGCTGCATCAAAGCTTTCTATTTGCTCTCGCATAAAAACAAAACAAAAAAACATATAAATACGTCTTTGGGACACTTAAAACAAAAAAAAAAACGTACTTGTACATTTAGAGCAAATGAGTTAATATGAAAAGAAAATGCCTCACCAACGTCTTATGAATGCAATTAAGCCATCTAGTGGCAGAAAATTACCTCAACACAAATCAATATCACTCTTTTTTAATACAGTACATTTCTTTTCATTTTAACTCAATTGTATGAATTATTATAAAATTACTGTATCAATGATGAAAAAATGTAGCCATATTTCTATTAGTGTGTATATATATATATATATATATATATATATATATATATTATTTTTATTTTTTTCTTCATCCCAACAAATGGTCCTAAATTCACCAATTTTGGGAGAACAAGTCGCACGTCTCCTCTCATGAGATACTTTTGTTCCACCTGTGTGTCAACGCGGCTTGATTGTTCCGTTCATCACCCAGTCACGTCTTCCATCATTTACCCATCACGCCAAGAATCCGCCATTAGAGCCCAGGACACGTTGTTCTCTCCATTTTCGTGAGCCCGCCTTGATCAAACGCTGGACTTTCCGCCTGCGTCGCATCCGCGCGGCAAATCTAATACGCTATCAGAGGCTCATTTTACTTTATTAAATCCCTGCTTGCGATCCCCGGCGGATGGCGCGTTCCTGTTTAGCCAACAGCTGCCGCCTTATTGTCCCGACACTTCCGGGGGAATTGCTTATTATTCCGACATGTTGATTTAGACTTCTTGCGTTATTAAAAATCGGTCCGAGCGAGGATGTCAAAGTCAAGCGAGGTGGATTGTCCATATGTGCAACCCGCGTGGAAGCGGTGACAATCTGCTGGCGTGGATGAGAAACTTCCGGAATGCCTTCTCATCGTCTGGTTTGATTTATGGGGAAACAGGAAGAAGGCAAATTGAGGCAAAGGTCAGGGGCGATATCTGACTAATGTGGACTTTCTCTGCAAGCTTCTTGCCGTCCTCTTGATAAATTGTGTCCAACATATGCACACAAACACACTAGCTGCTCATGAGGTCTTGATTTCTGACTTCCTACAGGGGGCGCTCAAGAAGGACAACCTCTAATGAATGAATGAATGAATGAATGAATGAATGAATGAATCAATCAATCAATCAGTCTTGCAACGAGTCAGAAGTCAGTCAGAAGCAAGATTTGAAATGAAGACTTTTAACCTTTTGGGTGCAACGGAAAACCGAAAAGGATGAAAATTACCTAATTTTTTAAAGAAATGCAATGTTATGACTTCTTTTAAAAGGCGAGATGAAAGGAAAAATCATAAGGAAAAAGACGGAAAATGTTGACTTTTTTTTAGCTTTGTTCAATTCAGATAAATAAAACAAACAATGTTTCAGTCACTGAAAAATAAATAAATCATTACTATTATACTAATATTAATAATAATAATAATAATAAATTACATCAAAATTAAATACATTAAAATAAAAACATAATACATTTAAAATGTGTCAATTATTTAAAAAAACATAGGTGAAAACTTTCACGTGAGAAAAGTAGCAACATTAAAATAATTAAAAATTACAATAAAAACAATTATGCAAAAATGTGTAATTTATAGACAAAAAAATGTACAAAAAGTAAATTATGACTCTACTTTGACACCCTAACAACTTCAAAACCTGAGGTAACACATTTTGAATTTTTTATTTTATTTTTTTTTAACTAATTTAACACCCTAATCCTCATTTGAAATCTTAACGACTTTAAGCCACGAGGCCACACATTTTTATTTTTTTATTTTTTTAAACCTCAAACATTGTCATCATTACTATTATGATTGTTGTTAGTGCGGGTATTAAAAATAAATGACAAGAGGAAAAATGTTAATATTCTCAAAGAGTCATAAGAATAAAATTCTGATGTTAAGAACTCCTAAAATTACGACAAAAAACTAATCGTGAAGGTACTCGTAATAAAGTGTAAAGATTAAGTGTGCTGATAATGATAAAGGCCCATGAGATCTGCCTAGCAACAAGACAGACCAAAGTCTTAATAAATCAGCAACTTGGTGAATCAAAATTGCACCTGATTGTCTAAATTTTAGACAATCTTTGACACTCAATTTTAACATTGAATTAGGTGATATGTTGCCATACCACTAGAGGGAGCCTGTGTACCATATTTTGCGAACTCTTGTAAGCTTCCCGAAGAAAAAGATTGGTACGACTTTCAAGGTTCCAGCATGCCAAAGACGAACACACGAGTGTTCTTCCTTGGCTTGCTCATTCCCTGCAGCAGGAAAGGGCATGCTGGTGCGGATATACATTACATTAGCACAACTGGATAATTGCCGCAGTCCGGAGATGCCGAAGCGGATCGCGGGGCGAGTCTCGGGAGGTTGCAGCCCCGCTGATTGAGAGGCGAGCCAGGCCACACTCCCTCAAGATAAGGAAGTCGGCGGGAAAAACACGAGCAAGCGAGCGGCAAAGTTTGGCCTTTAACAAGCAGACCGGGCGTGGCGAGGCTTCCTCCCTTCGCCTCGCCATCGACTCGCCCGCCACGTAATGATGGCGAGGCCACAGCGCCGTGTCGTTATAATGAACTTCCCGCCACGGACGCCATTTCGACTGGTGCTCTCTCTCGCTCTCCGGGCCGGCATCGTTTCCCCCTTTAGGCAGAGTATAATTAGTCTTGAGTTCAACGCAATTCTTTATTTTATTTCTGTGGTGCTGAGTGGTAATTGCTATCTCAGGGCATTTTTCTCCACTACGAGAAGCTCAACAAGTACAGCAAAGTCATACAGTAAAGCATTCGGCCCATAAAACCATCCTCTTCAGCAATCAAACAGTCTGAGAGGCTCAACGAGGCTACTTGGAATCCTGATTGGTCGCCTCGGCAACATATTTGGGACAATAATTTTTATATCATTTGATGAATAAAGGTTAGGGGTGTCAAAATTAGTGCATTAATTTTGAGTTAATGCCACTCATTTTTTTAACGTACAATTAATGACCGTCCCTTACTTGGAAAGCCTGTACTGGGGGAGTTCCAGCAGTGACGCAGCAAACGCGTCCATGTCAAAATTTAGCAGTAATAAATTTCATAATAATGCATATATTTGTGGACACTGTTGTATTTTACAATTTTTAAAATGTGCAGAATTGTACTATTTACTACATGTTAAAGATTAAATAGCTCTTTATATGAAAAGAAAGATGCTCTGAGCTGTCACTCACTTCTTACAAATGCAATTATGCCATCTAGTGGCAGAAAAATGACCTCAGCACAAATCAATACTCACTTTTTACAGTACATTACATCTTTTTAATTGTAACTCAATTTTCTAAATTATTATGAAATTACAGCCATAGTTCTATTAGTTTAACATTTTTTTCCCACTTTTATGTTAGTGTGAAACTCAGAAAAAAAAAAGTACATTTGGAACAGGTAAAAAAATGTACGATTAATCATGTGCTAAGTCATGCAATTAACTACGATAAAAAAAATTAATCGCCTGACACAACTAGTTTCAACACTTGCAAACAATGTTTTTTTGTTTTTTTTCCTAATGTAGCATTTTCTTTTGCAATGTATGTAAATAAAATACAACATACTCAGCGGAGGGGCTGATTATTACATGCATTCATGTGTGCAGAATTGCAGATCATGACATGCGCAAAGTTATAGCTCTGACCAACCAATCACAGGGCTGCATAATGTTGACATCATCAAGGGACGGAATTCTGAGAAAGAACGTGAAATCCGATTGCTTAGCAGTCCCAATGGTAATTCAGTTGAAGTTATCAGGACCAGCAGTACTGATTGTATAAAGCCCTGGGCAGATTACAGGAGAATGACATGGCAACAGATTGAGGCTGAAATCTGATTGGACAAAGCAAAAAGCCTGACCTATGCTTTTTTTTTTTTTTTTTTTTTTCTTTTTTTCTTTTAAAGAGCTCAGAATTGTTCATTCGGTAGTCTTACCGATTCAACGTCTTGTCATCATTGCTCTTTTTTTTTTCTTTTTTTTTTGTGTGTGTATGTGTGCGTGCGTTTGCATGCGTGCGTTTGCGTGCGTGCGTTTGCGTGCGTGCGTGCGTTTGCGTGTGTGCGTTTGCGTGCGTGCGCGTGCGTGCGTGTGCGTGCGTGCAAATACGTATAAATTTATACTCATTCATTCACCTAAAACCTTATAAATATCCCATTACCCTTCGCCTTAACCAGGTACTTCAGAATCTTGCCAGAGTCGTGAGGTTTAAATGGTCAGGAGACCAGAGAAAAGGTCAGAAAAAAAAAGAAATAAAGAGAAAAGAAAGGTAAATCAAAGTGAAATCCAGCACTTCCTGCCATCCCCATGATTACAAAATCAAAGTCTTACGCCAACCCCGGAAGCCTCTAAATTCCAGCAAATTTAGCGAGATCTCAAGAGCCCAGAGGAAAAACTAAAGAGAGGAAGGAGGGAAGGATCGATAAGGCAGAGTGAGATCCATAGAAGCCAGTACATCCAATCCATCAAGGTGAAGTCCAGCACCAACAAGACCCCTCCTGCGTGGTTACAAAACCAGAGTCTTATGCCAACCCCAGAAACCTCATACTTCTAATAAATTAAGATCTCAAGTGACCAGAGGAAAAACTAAAGAGAGGAAGGAGGGAAGGATAGATAAAGCAAAGTGAGAACCACAGACACCAGCACCAACTGATTCAAGGGGCTGTGGGAGGGAGAGGCTACTTCTGTTGAGTTTCAGTAGATGCTGGTGCGACGGATCTGGCATGCATAAGGACCACCACCAAAGAAAGAAGCCGTCAACCGCGGTCCAGCAAAGCGAGCACTCCCCCCCCCCGGAATCCCCAGGCCGCGGCAGCACCAAGGCCACCCCCAAGCCACCCGAGCGGACACCGGTCGGCGAGCCGACCCAGACACCCGGAACACCCCCGCCCCAGCCCCGGCCCACATCCCCGAGCCCAAGGCCGCAGAACGAGGCCCAGCGGGCCCCCACAGCGCCCCACCGGTCCCCAGCCCCCATCCCCCCACGACCCCCCCGCACCCCACCCAAACCCGCCATCCACCACGACCCAGGCCCCACCACCCCCGACCCCCAAACCCCCGAACACACCCCGACCCCCAGCACCCAACCCCCCACCCACCCATACCTCCACCCCCCCCCAAACAAGCCGCCCCCCTCCCGACGGCCGCCACCCCCCCCCGCGAACCCGGCCCCCCGCGAGAACCCCCCACCCCCCCCCGGAAACCGGCACCGGGCAGCAGCGCAGAGAGGGAAGATGTGCCCACCCCACCTCCAGCCGCGCGAGATTTGCACAGCGGCGGGAGGGGGGAAGCAGAGGAGGAAGCACCAGGGGAGAAGGCGGAACACCAGAACACCGAGCCCGGTGGGGAGAGGCCCCGGTCGTCACGCCAGAGTACTAGTGACACCTAACCCTGTTACTGAGTCCGCCAGCTCGCCGACTGGCGAGCTCTACCCTTACACCGTGAATGTGGCCCCACCCAGTGTATATACAAGTGTGTGCGTGTGGTGCATTAAAATTGGGAGCAGGTGAGTCGGAGCAGAGGGAAAAAAATTTCCCCTACTCCGACACACCCGTATCCCCCCAAAAAAAATGAATATGTATATGTGTGGTGCATTAAAAAAGGGAATGGAGGGACAAAGTGGTGGGGCAGGGACACAAATGGGGGGGACCACAGCGCTGCCAGGCACTGCAGTCCATCCCCTCTGATGGCTCCCCGCCCCAACTCACCCCTCCCCTTGGACGTGAGGTGCATTAAAATTGGAGGGGAGTTGAAGGGTGAAGACGGTGTTTCCACCCTTCCCCACCCCACCAAGAAATGTGTTGTGTGCCCTATGTGTATATTTACAAAGTGTATAGTGCAAGCTAGTGAAGTGAGTAAGAGGAGCGACCAGCAGTACTGATTGTATAAAGCCCTGGGCAGATTACAGGAGAATGACATGGCAACAGATTGAGGCTGAAATCTGATTGGACAAAGCAAAAAAGCCTGACCTATGCTTAAGGGTGATGTCATTTTGAGTTTTTCCTAACTGGCGAAGGTTCCGTGCGTCCAGACAACCCATTGAAGCAACTTGGCGTGCTTCAGGGCTCCTGATCAAGGCCTCTTTTTGTTCCCAACCTCTGCGGCCTGCTCTTTTCATCTTCCGCCCAGCTACATGCATCTCTAATCACAGATTGTAACAACTGTGCACATGTCAGCAAGACCGCAATGCACTGCTTGCCAACCTTGTTTGTTTTTTTTTTCTTTTTTTCTTTATGGAGACAACAAACCGTAACCCTCGCAGCTACCCGGGTGCAGATAAAACACGAGCTCTGTCACGCCGGCCCGTGCCGGGGCCCCAGCAGGGGAGTCCTAATGACGGCAATAAAAAACAAATGCAAATGATCACCTTGGGGTTGCCTCTCGCGCCGAATCTGTCGCTCAGCCTTCGGCGCGTCGGGATGGATCGCCGCCATCATCTCGCCGACACGTGTTGGGAAAATAAACAGCGAGCGGCAGCATGCTGATATTATTATCTGTGTGTTGAGGCCAGTTCGCTGCGTTTGGGATGGCGAGTAATGGATCACGGCTCAGCGGAAATCCAGTCCGGGCAGGACAAAATGCAGGTATTGTATTGCTTTATCTTACGGTAACGTGCCGAGCAACAAAAATCCATTTTGTGGCTGTCTGATGTACAGTACTATTTTTTTGTAAACAAAGATTGTCACATTCTAGAGAAAAAACACCAAATTTAGGGATGGATGACCATTAATCCCAGTACTTGTCTATTTAGCATCTCCAGGTCATGTGACTCCACCGACAATGATGTAATTTTCAGGCTGTTATTTTAATAGCATTCACAATTCGCTACTTTTTTTTCACTCCGAAAACATTTTTCGTGCTTTTGAATATTGTTGTTTTTCAATGAGAAACATGTGACTCCAAATTTGGGGTTGAGTGTCCCAATACTTTTGTCCACCCAGAATCTTATCTTTTATCCATTTAGTGGACAAAATCCACCCAGAGTGAAATTCATTATTTAAAAAAAATGAGTTGAACTTGCTCATCATACATCAAGCTGTCACTTGTTGCTAGGCAGAGTTCAAGGGGCTACATCAGAACTGCCCCGCAATAGGCCGAAAGAAAAAACTGGCATCAACCAGACTGTTTAAACAGCGAAAATCTGTTCACTTATGAGGATAAATATAGTATTAGTTCAGACTGTCATTTGTTGCTAGGCAGAGTTCAAGGGGCTACATCAGATCTGCCGAACAGACCAAAAGAAAAGAAAATGGCATCGATAAGGCTGTTTAGACAAAAGAAAACTCATTCTAAAACTATGTTTAGCTTGGTAGCCAGGCACGCCAAAACTGAAACGGTCACCTGTTGCGAGGCAGGCTTCATAGGGCGCAGTCATAACTGCCCCAAATGGACAAATGGCTTAAGAAAATGCAATTAGGTCATGTCTGAAAGGCAACGCTGTAAGAACAATTAGATGTCATAAGTATGCATTGAATATAAAATCCATGCAGGTACAATGCTAATAAGACCAATAAACTAATAGACTAATAAAGCCATCTTAAGTCATATTTTGAAGTTGGCTGAAAGCGACACATCGTTTCATCTACTTTGAGTGTTACAAGTGCGAGGCGTCAAGTGCTTTGCGCTTGAATTTAAACAATGTTTTGGCGAGGTTCTCATAAAAAAAACGGGGCGGCGGTGTGAGTTATGAATTATTTCTATAAACGTGTCAGCTCTCCGGATTTAGTGGACAAGAGAGGTCAAACTAAACAAGAACACTGATGCACACTATTGCACCGCATGTACTGTATATATGTAATATAAAAAAAAATAAATAAAAAAAAAAGGTGATGGCTGCTGAAATTGGACCTCAGGGCACGTGAAATCTCTTTGCTTGCTCCTTGCTGCACAGGAATTACATTTTTTTTTTTAAATAAAATCCGGCACCAGCCGCCCGTCAACAGGTGAATTTAGTGCTTACAGCCACGTTAGATAAGGCCAGAGAAGGTCAGGGATGACTTTTCTCACATTGTCTCTAGCATAAGCTGGACTTAATCCTCCAGGCGGCCTTTGCGTTTGTCTCCAAATCTGAGATTTTTTTTTTTTCATACAGTTGTTGCCGGGCAAAGATCCTCCTGGACGTGAAGATAACTTGAGCGAGGAATTGATTGAAGGTCAACCTGAGTGGCCAGCTCATTTTAACACAAACCTAGAAAATCTGAAATCGCAAGTTTGTTATATAAAACAACTCTCTCATTCATTATGATGTTTTGTTTTGTTTTTTGTTTTTTAAGAACCTACAGCATATTCTCAATCGTTGCCAGGCAGAGTTCATGGGGCTCAACTATAACTGCCCTATAAGATTTAAATGAAAAATAAATGGTTTCACTGCGCCGTATTAACTGTAAAACATATTGATCCAACAAGATCATCTTTAAATCACATACTGAACAAAGACAAAGAAAATATTATTTAGTTTTTTTTACAAGTTACAGCAATGTTGATAATTAGCCCATTAGTCACTTGTTGCTAGGCAGGCTTCACAGGGCTTAATCGTAACTGCCCCGTAATTTTCCAATGGAAATAATCACCACCCACTTGGCTGTTTGAAAGAAACCAATTTTGATTCATTAAAAAATACACTTTCTTCCACAGCCAGCATGGTGAGAGATAAGATAATCATCAGTGTCACTCGTTGCTAGGCAGAGTTCACACGCCTCACCCATAACTGCCCCATAATAGGATGAGAAAAGCAAACCTATAAAACATAAATTTGTATGATTACAAGCTTAATGTACTGCTCTGCTGGTGTAGTAAAAACATTTATCCATGTTTTTTTTAAATGGTGTGCGAGTGCGCATGGTAGTTATGAGCCTATTTGGCCGGAAGGGCTCAAGGTGGCTATCGTTCCAAACCAATTTCCTGATCGATTTGTCATGCACTTATACGAGAGGATGATACGGAGTGCAGCGCCAAGACTTGGCAAAATGTGCCATTGAGGATGATGAGCTATTTATTACAGAAGAGATGACACAAAAACACGTTAGCTTGTGTGCTAACACTGTTTTCACTGCAACATTTAAGCGTTTTATTGTTTAAAACAAGATATTTATAATGTGTTATCCATTTTTCACTAGAGGGAAATATGGCTTTATCAAAACTGCACCTGAACATGTTAAATATTTATCAATCTGTTTTCTGTACTTAAGATGCTAACTTGCTTTTTGTTATCATACTGTTGTTAACAAATTGTATTACGGTTAGCATGTTGGCATTTTAGCAAGTCATTGGAAACGGTATCATTTTATGTAGAAACGTGACAAGTGGCCACCATCTTTGAACTGCTCTTCCATTTGTTCAATTTAAGATGAGTTTTTAGGGCAAATAGCACTATTTGAAACGACGTAGTTATTTTGCCGCAGCAACAACCAGAATTGTCGGAATTTCAGCCCGTGCAAACATATTGGTGGATATTTTTTTTAACTTTAAGCTTGTTAGACAATCAGAGAAGGGCTTAGCAGAGGCGGTAGCCTACGTTGAGAAATAACCAAGTTATACAGTTTTACTCTAATTTGAAGATGTTTTTTGAGTAGCTTTTCGATAAGCAATATCATATAAAAGACCTAAGTCAAAAGGCAATTTTAATGCCACATAAAAAACTAAATTCCTCCGGAACCCATCATCCGATTTTCAAAGCTCTTTGTGTGTACTTGGGGCGAAGTGACGTTTTGTTTTTTGTTTTGCATTTTACTTAACATACTGTAATTTTTGGCAAATCTTGTCACGTTACCATTGCAAGACTTTCAATTTGGTTAAGGCCAAAGATTAAAACAGTTGTACAGGTCAAGCCCAACTTGCAATAAATATTCCGAAAATGTGACTCAAAGACCTGGAACAGGTAAGCCAAGGCGTGCAGTTTTCATCAAGTCTTGAAGTTAAGTCTTTCTTAGGTTTTAAATCACTTCGAGTTTCTTCCATGACCTTTGAGAAGCCACGGGAACTCCAAGTTGGACTCCACTGACTTTTCTGATGAAGCTCTTTTGAATAAATTGGAGGCGCGATGATGAGGATGCACAAGCAGATGCGGGCCGACCGCCTCTGCTCGCGCGTGATGGATGATGACGCGCCAACGTCCGAGGCGGAGATAAAGCGACGGTTCAAGTGTGTCAAGATGAGGATCTTTATCTGGATTGTACATTTATTTTTCTTACTAGCGGCAGGGGAGCTGGCATAGATGGATGCATGCCGCACATTTTTTTTTTTCCTCCCCCCTGAGCGCGTAGTTAACTCATTGAAGCAACATGAACATCCTGCAAATGTTGTTTTGGCACATTCACATACTGTACGTGCTGCCATCAACAGGAACGGAATGTTCCAATAATGAGGGAAAACACATGCACGAAGCTAATTGGTCATTGTTTTAACCCTTAAGTGCTCAAATCAGTGGAGGAGATTGCAAAATATGAGCAAAAAATGTTCGAATTTTCTCTCACAACCAAAACATCACCAACGACATTTTTTTGCTTTTAAACTACTTCAACATTTCTTTACCAATTCAAACCATTCCAACTTCAACATGTTGCATAAATTCACGCCTTGCAGGCTATTACTCTCCTCATTCGAAACATTCACGGTTTTCACACAATTCAATATGTTTTACCCCAAAATTTCCCATTAATTTCTAAGGGTGTGGGGTGGTACGGCTCGCACCGTTCTCATACAAAATTCAAAACGTTCAGCTCATTTTATTCACAATGATAATAATTCACCTGCACAAAAACTTACCACAATGCACACAATTTCCACAGTTTTCATCCAATAAATCCCCAATTTCCAATCACACGTTAAAAACGTTCAGCTCAATCACGTCACCTTGGGAAAGATTTTCAACATTCCCACAGCAATATCATCACACCATCCCATATAATTAAATATAATTCTGTCATGACTCGAGTCATGTAGGAGTAATGTTTGGGTCTTGTCTCATGTCTGGGGTCACGCCTGGGTTAAGTTTGAGTAGAGTTCATGAGTTCACGACCCATTACTTGTCTGTTTTGGTACTGATGTAACAGCATCCAGTTTCAACTAATTTTAGGCTATATGATGTCTGGACAAAATGATGTCAAGGATCTTTTATGCTATATGATGTTTGTTGATGTCAGGAACTATCTGTAATTGCGGAGTCAACAGCCAATCAGAGAATTCCATGTCAGTACTAGTACTCACATGTCTAGCCACAGCCAATGAGATTGATTGACTGTCTATTTAAGGGTCTGAGAATTGTGTGTTTTGCCGGATTATTGCTCAACTGTTCCTGTGTACCTCTCTCTTAGTTTCTGCCTCTCAATGTGAATAAATAAAAACTTATTTGTGTCTGCGCTTGGGATCCTACCTCTCACCACACAACAAATTCTACATATCATTCCGTATCATTCCACATTTTCATCAACATACTGCACATTTTCACCACTACCATTCAAGATCATTCAATATCAATCCACATCATTCCATATATTTCAACATCCCACCTCATTCAATGACATTTCACGTTTTTTATTCAGAATTTCAGCATTCACGCACAATTTCTTTATCATATTATTATTTAGTGTCAATGATGAAATTAATTACAGCAATTATCACAATGATAAGCAATTGCCTGGATTATATTAATTAATTATATTCCCAGGAAAACCTTTCTACTATTGTAGTGAGTAGTAGTTGTTGAAGAGTTATAGTACTTTTTTTTTTTTTTTTTTTAATAATGGTGTTGAGGAAAAGAAACACTTGCAAATTCGTTTCACTTTTCCAACACGCACACACACACACACACACACACACACACACAAAGTTGTCACTACATGCAGCAACAGTGTTAGAGAGACACCTACTGGACTCTCCTCTCACTGCGTTCTGTGTCTGCTTGTGATTTGCCATTTGGAGAACTTTGTTTTTCTTACTTGTTTTTTTTTTCTCCCCCCCCTCTCACTCTCCACTTTGCAAACAAAAGGTGGAAGACGCGCGTGTCGACGGGGACTTAAGATTGTGATTTAATTAGCTGTGACTCCGGGGGCAGGTTGCGAGCGAGTGGCTCTCACAGGCTGCAAAACTCATTATGGATGAATTAATGAAGTGGGACGTGCACTTGGCATAACGCATGCCGCATGCACTGATGCATTATGTATTATTTTTGTTTTTTTTTCTTTCAAGGGGACTAAAGAGGCATTTTGATTGAAAAAGTTAAAAAAATAATAATTCACAATTAGAGTTCATCCCGTCACATTTCACCCTCATTTGGACATCCATTTGCATACTTAGAGCTTCCCTAATCAGTATTCATAATTCCAATTATGGGTGTGGATATGAAAGGAGTCACCGGGAAAGATGAAGAACTGCGCCGTTTTCCCCTCAGCTTTTTTCCTTAAATATTTTAAACAAAACGACACAGTAGCCAATTAACCACAGTCACTTGCATGACCAGTTTGAAATGCTAAGGGTTAGCGATTAGCCACAAGAATGACAAACACATTATCAATGGCAAACATAAGCATTAAATTATTTAAAAATTCATTAACATTTTTGTTGGATTAGTCGGGTGTAATTACACCTCGTTATTAGTAGGGATGTAACGATAAACGCAATATTGTGCTAAAAAAAAAACTATTATAAACTAAAAAACTGCCACAATATCGTTGTCGTCATGTTCACGATATTTAAATGCAACACATCTGTTAAAAAAAACAAAAAAAAAGTCAGGTTGATTTCCACTTCTGGTGGGTAGTTTTTTTGTTGTTTTTTTTTAGTGCAATTTAATTTTCATTCGGGATGTTTTGGCCCTTCTATGTTTAAAATGTACACTAATTGTCACATGAAGGGGAACATAATATGCCTGTGAAGCAAGCCATTATGTGGAGGAACTCAATGTGTGTGTGCATTAACAACAACATAATAATAATAATAATAATAATAATAATAATAATAATAACAACATAACATTGATGTTATATACAAAAGCACAATAATGTGCTTTTTTAGGATGAGCTCTTTTTTTTTTTTAACAAATGGACTAAAATTTTCCCATATTTTTTAAATATCGCCAACCTCCCCACAATATCGTGATAATTATCGTATTGTCAGGTTCATATCGTGATTATATCGTATCGTGACATTTGGATATCGTTACATCCCTAGTTTTTAGTCGTTAGCCCGTTATCACGCCTTTACTTATAGCTTCTGATTGGCTAAAACAACATTGAAGTTCAGCATAATTGCGCCATCTAAAATTTTTTGCTTTTGGTCACTCACCAAATACAATTTTTTAGCTGTATTTAAATATACATATTTTTGTATTATTCCGACCTTTTCACCAATCAAAATGATTCATCTTTTCCTCACAAATCACATTTGCTGCTATGCCGCGAGTTAGCAACATAGCATCTACATAATAAACCCCCGTCTCGCGCCGCTCTATTGTCATCTGGCCTCGTAAATATCCCCCGCTTGTTTATTGCATGCGAGGTCGCGTCATTAACTCGCCAGCCCTTTTCTCTTTGACGATCGTGAAATGCGAGTCTCCGGCGAAGCGTTTTTCTCCTGCCACTTTTTCCTCCGCCGAAAAGCCGCGAGCTAGCTCGTCACTCACCCCCCGATTCAAGGGTACCTCGGGAGTGTGTGACGGACAGGCCGATCCTTGCCCCTCCTCCTCTAACGGTGTTAATAAACACACTCTTTTATATACGGCAGCTCTCGACCTTGCCTCGTGCCTAGCGCCCGTATACCTTGGATGACTTCATTCCACCCACCTGTTTAAAAGCGAAGGAGAAAAAAAAAACATAGCATGTGGCGAACACGGCAAGTTCACGTCCTTGAAGGGAAATAGGAAGATTCTTCATCGTCAGGCTCGACCTTCACCACAAACGTAAACGCATCGTAAGGATCTTTTTTGGGGGTGGGCCGTTTGCAAAGATTGATCCATCACGTGCATTAGCATATTCCTGTTTCAAAAGTTCAGCGCATCCATCAGATGAGTTTTTCAAATGATATTAAACTGTAGTTTGTGGTACACTTAGTTTAAAGCAGGGGTCTTCAAACTTTTTCATTTGAGGGCCACATACAGAAAATCAGAAAGACGCAAGGGCCGCATAATGTTATGAAGAGAAATTGTGTTTAGTCCTAAAAATTATACAATTAATTTATTTGTGCTTTTACATATTTAGAAAAATGCTACAGTATATAAATTATTTTATTTGTTATATGGCAGTAGGGTGTTTATAGCTTTGGAATTTTTCATTTTAGTTAGTTTTTATTAGTTTTCAAGGTGGTTCTGTTAGTTTTTATTAGTTTTAGTTCTTCAATAAATGATTAGTTTTAGTTTATTAGTCTTAGTTTTAGTTGTTTTTTTTTGTTTGTTTGTTTTTTTAATGTGTATTACTTGTGTGCAATATTTAAAAAACACCATGGGAGTGATGTCATTATTCCGGTTTATATCAAAATAAATCTACTAAAAATCACATTTAAAATCATCCCCAAAGGCTCATGCATTCAATTAATTACCAAAGACTAAAACGAAGGACATTTTTGCTAGAATTATAGTTAGTTTTATTTTAGTTAGTTTTGTAAAGATAAAATGTAGTTTCAGCTAGTTTTCTTTTTTCTTTTTTTTAAAGCATCTTCATTATTATTTTATTACGAAATAGTTTTTTGAATTTTAGTTTTTGTTTTTTCGTTAGTTTTAGTTAACTAAAATAACCTTTAATGGCACCTGTTTTTCGATACCCTCCCTTGTTACTTTGACCATCTCCAAACATTTTTTCTTTTGTTTATTTTATTTGAACTGAGTCAAATGCCATTTTTAGCATGTCGCGGGCCACTGAAAAATGCATGGCGGGCCGTAAATGGCCCCCGGGCCGTAGTTTGGACACCACGGTTTAGACGATTAATATAGGTGAATTTAAAATTTTTTTAGGAGGAAATAAATTCCTCGAGGTTTTTCGCCATTCACAGCAGGACCCGTGCCGGTCTCGGTGTCAGATGTGATC